>NC_088350.1:15032500-15302500 GCF_036884655.1 Musa acuminata AAA Group
ATCGATCGGGTATGCCCGATCAGCTTTTTCACTCGATCACTTCATTTTTATCCTTTAAGTCTGTTGTGTTATACTCATGATGTCGATCGTGTACTGTCAGGTACATGAAAGCCACAGGCCACTTCAACCGAGCCTTTCGCCTAAGCAGATCACGCCGAAGGCGGAAGTAGTGGCCGCCGCTCTTCCGGCGCTGAGGTAATTTGATTTTGTTCTATTCATCAAATTGCTGCTTGGACACCTTTCTTGTGTGTTCTGAATCTCTTTTACATGGACTTTTGTTTCCAGGGAGAATCTTGAACAGGGGAGCTGCAGTAGCACCAGGAAGAAAGTGACGTTCGATCTAAACGTCACAACGTATGAAGAGGCCTTGGTCGACAATGATCCGAATTGTTCGTCGGAAGTTGACAAAGAGACTGAAGCTATCGACGAGGGGAGGAAGGCAAATGATGGGCAGGATAAATCTTCTCCCGTGTCGGGAGCTTTCCCCTTGAACCGCAGGTATCATAATTGTGAGAGCAGCGACGATGACGTCGAACATGACGAGGAGGACTACTGGGATAGCGATTTCGACGAGGAAGAAGATACTGAGGTCGTGATCGAAGGAAACGAGGAAGAATCTTATGATTCGTTCTTTTCTTTGCCCATTGATAAGGAGCCTTCGCAAAGTATTCAGGAGGCTAATAGTCCCAACCCCAAGTCTGCATCTTCCCCTGATTGGCAGCCGATCCTTGTCGCCGGAGGCAGCACGCGCGACCGGAGCCAGTTCGTACATCCGGTGCTGAATCCTGTGGAAAACCTATCACAATGGAAGGTAGTCAAGGCACGCGCGATGCCGGTGAAGAATCCGAAAAAGGAGAACGTGGTCGGCACAGAGCAGGAGAACAATGTGGCCTTCATCTCAGAGCCAGTGATCAAAGCTAAGAAGTCTCAAGCGCCAAATCGTTCTGCCAAACAGGAGATCTCAATGGACGCCAGCCTCTCGACCTGGTTGCCGTCATCTGAGAATTCAACTGCGGAAGGGCCCCAGGCGAGCAACTCCCATCGATCCAACTCGTCCTTTAGCCGAGAGGAACGGCCAATTCTTGGCGCTTTAACCATGGAAGACATTAAGCAATCATCCGTCACATCTTCCCCGGTAAAGAGGTCTCCCAGTAGGAGCCCGGATGAGATTCCAATCTTGGGAACGGTCGGCGGATACTGGAACTGCAAGAACCATGGAGATGATTCAGCTTCTTCTCGTCCTCCCAGCAACGAATTCAAAGGGATTCCGAACACCACAAGCAAGTACAGAGAGGTAAATTAGGTGCACAAATCAAAAACTTTTTTAGATGTGGGGGAAGTGCGATAGCAATTTACTTCTATGTTCTGCCTGTTGCAGGATAAGACTGTGAACTGGCACTCGACTCCTTTCGAAGTGCGGCTGGAACGAGCTCTCAAAAATGGTGCTGCTTGAGTACGCCAAGCTCAAACTTCTCCTTGTCGATGTTATTTCCGGCCTGAATGAAATTGTTGCGTGTTGTGTCTGCTGTTACAACTCTGTCCCTCTTATGCCTTCTTCTGGTCTCGGTGACTGTCGATAAACGTCATACGTCGAACAAGATTATTTGTGTTCGATATAAACTTCTGTAATAACAATAATAAGTAGAAGAACCATGTACTAGTTTGTTGTTTGTGGACTTTGAGAACTGTATTCAAATATTCTTTTCACTACACAGATATGTAGATGTTATCCAGGTCTAGACATGTATTTAAAGGAACCAGAATATATTCAAAATAGGTAAGGATGAGGCGGAGACGTATAAGTATACGACCAAAAAGAGATAATTTTGTTTGAATACACCTTGAACACGGCCTTAATTGTTGGGGAAAATTTCTCGTATCCAAATTGTTATAGAAAATAATATTCATTTTAATATAATACTTTTCGTTTTGAACATATTTGTGAGCTAAGTCATGCCACATACTACAAGTTATGCCTTTCAGTTTTCCTATTCAGCACCTTATGGTGCAGGGACATCTACATACTACAAACCTAGCAAAGAATCCATGCTGACAAAGAAACTGAAAAGATAGAGATAATCAAGTATATTCAAAGCAATTTGCGATCATTATAAAAGATCCATTCCACCAACACAAAAAGACCCTCAAATCAATTAGAGCAAACATCCAGTCTATTCAAATTGAACATGATCCATTTACAACTGAAGCATTCAATATGGCCACATGTATTCCAAAAACCATTATATCATCCAGTTAATAAGTTCTCACAATTGACAAATATTAAACACCTAGTGCAAGACATTACGAGTGCTGTGATTCAACTCTATCCGAGTAAAATGTTAAATAACTTTGCTTCTATTGTAAGTCCTGAGGAGACAAATTTGACCATCTGCATAGTTAAGGACAATTGCAAAATGGTGTCACATGCGCAACACAGCATATGGAGATTCTATGAATGCCAATGCTATTTCCAAGATAGAAACAGTATCCGATACTCCCAGTTTGTCAAAGACCCAAAAAATTCATAAGAAATCTTCCGGTGTAAATTTCCACTTGTGTTAACTGTGGTCAATAGGCTAGACCGAGATTAGTGCCATACCATTCTCGTCAGTCTTATCCGGCAGTTGCAATATTGTCTATATTAATTTTTGAAAGAAAAAAAATTATTTTCTGAAGAGAAAACCATATTTTACATCAGTTATGATCCAAAATATATGCAGAATAACTAGACAACATATTAACTTGTTTGTATGGTATCCATGCACAGGTAGAATAATGCAAAACTAGTTTCTGGATTTTTTTTTTTTATGTTAAAGCAACGCTTTATCTTGTGCTTTAGAAAAAGATAAATTTTATCGAGTTTCTATTTGTGAAACTGTGCATGATATTTGGCAGTTAAAGATTCTAAAATTAACCTTTTGATATATAGTTTTGAATTGTTTTAAATATAACCAAGTGAAATTATTGGAGACATGTACACCCGTTTTATGAATATCGTCAATAGTTTAAAAATACTTGATAAAAGTATTTCTAATCTTGAACTTATAAACAAGATTCTAAGATCCCTTTTAAAAAGTTGGGTTCCCAAAATAGTTATCATTTAAGAAGCAAAGGACCTAAACAATTTTTTACTTAGAAAACTTATTGGGTCCTTAATGTCCTATGAAATGAGTTGTATGGTACAAGACGAACATAACCTTCCAAAGAATAGAAAGGATATGATACTGAGAACCAAAGAATATAACTTGAGTGATAACTCAAGTAATGATGATAATGACATAGAACTTTTGACGAGAAAATTTAAAAAATTTATAAAATAAGAAACTAAGAACAAAAATGAACTTAAAAATAACACAATAACTTGCTATGAATACAATCGACTGAGGCACCTCAAAAGCAATTGTCCGTAAATGAAAAAGCTATAAAAAAAGAAGAAATCACTTAAGGCGGCATGAGACTAAGGCGGCATGAGACGAAATGAATACATTCAAAGAAGAAAAATGTATTACTATGAAATTACTTGGTTATTTTTATATTAGTATATAAAATGTAAAAAAGTGGGGGTGTGGAGGGAGAGGGGGGGGGGGGGGGGTTGTTTCTTGTTTCTCTTTCTAGTGATTTAAAAAGAAAAATTGAGTATTAAAAGTTAAATTCACTTTAAGAAGAAAAATGTATTACTATAACAAATAAAACTTTATGATTTTTGTTATAATAAATCTTTTGATTGAAAATAGTTTATGGTTACACAAACAATAATCTATTGATCTTAATGATTTTCGTATTGCTTTTCGATTTTAAACGATGATGCAATGTTTTTGTATAGAAGACTAGGGCATACTAGTATAAAGTCAATCACACAAATTGAAACTAAAGAAATTTAGCTATTTTTAATCTCATAGGAATCAATTTATAATTTTTCAAATGTAAGAAAAGTGATTTTGATGATTAGTTTGGAGTTGACAATTGAATTTGAATGAAAATTTTCCAACTGAATCATGAACTTTGATTTCTCTACTTGAGATATCTTTCATGAGAATCGAAATATTTTCTATCTTTGATGATTTCTTCTTACCGTTTACTAAAGAATAGACTTATGTAAATAAACTATGACCTTGATAATAGTTTGTAATGGTTTGAAATTATGCATGTTATACTTTGATGACTTAAAACCATGTTTTGGTATTATGTATACCCAAATGATGATAATTTAAAAATTTATTATTTTAGTATCATGCCCAAAGTGATGATAAAGATGACTTGGCATTTTTTACAAAGAAAATTTTATGGATTGAGATTTACTTTTTACGAATCATGATCTTGATGACTTGAGATTTCTTACGTATGAATCCAATTCTCCTATGTTTCTTTTTGTCATAGAGAAGTTTTTATCCTAATCATGATCTTAATTTATTGATATTTGATACTTGAGATTTTTTTTTATGAATGAAGATATCATATTTGATCTCCTATATTTCTTTTTGCCATTTACTAAAGAGAAAAATTATTCACGTGAATTATGATTATTCTTTTGATTATAATTTGAAAGTTTTATGTGAATCAAGAATTTTCCTTTCATTGAAAAAGTGATTTATCTAAACGAATCTTGATTTTTTCACTTGATATTTATAAATTGAGATTTATTATGAATCAAGATTTTTTCATTAATTATCCTCCTATGATTCTTCTTGATATTTTCTAAAGAAGAAATGTATTCAAATTAACCATGATATATCACTTGACTTCTTGATGTTATGACTTGAATTTTATGATGTACAATTGCCTTGTATTTATGATTTGTATATCTCATGATATGATTGAATTATTGATGTAAAAAAGAAAAAAAATTACACTATTGTATTCTTCCCTTCTCTTTGATAATAATAAAGGGAGAGAAAGTCTTGCTAACTTGCATGTTGTAAAAGGAAACAAAGATTGCAAACTTGCACATCGCAAAGATAGGCAAAACTTACTAGCTTGCTCATCTCAAAAGAGAAACAAGAAGTGCTATCTTACATATATCAAGAGAAACAAAACTTGCACATATCAAGAGAGGCAATACTCATGATGTATGTTCTAACTTGCACATCTCAAAAAACTTTCTAGCTTGTATGTTCTAAAGTAATGTAAAACTTATTATTTAATAGCTTGCATTCTTTTTCAAAAACTTGCTAGCTTGAACATCGCAAAGAAAAATAAAATTGCTAAACTTGCACATCCCTAAAACTTGTTAGCTTGCATATTCTAAAATGATGATATATGCAATGATATTTCAAAATTTTAAAATTATGTTTATAATACAATGATTTGAATTATATATCAAAAACTTACTAGTTGCACTTCTCTTTTTTATTGATGACAATGGGGGAGAAGGGATGATAATGATCATGCATAGTATAATGAAATTTTATTATGTATGACGGTTTGGATGCAATAACTTATGATGTATTACATATAATTTATGATTGAAATTATAGCATGTTGATAGCGGGAGTTTAGTTTAAATGGTGTCAATTGGTTGTCATCATAAAAAAAGAGGAGATTGTTGAATCTCAAATTTTGATGATAAAATCAATTGATTAGTTTATGATCTAATTTGAATTTTGAGGTATGGACTAACTTTGATCAGAAAAGACAAATCAATTAAATCAAGAGAAATCGGACGTTGGGCTGGAGTCAAACATGCTAAGAGATTGGACGTCAAGCCGGAGGATCAATCGACATATATGTATACATATGTATATATATATAAATATATGTATATATATATATACATATATATATGTATGTATATATATATATATATGTATGTATATATATATATATATATATGTATGTATATATATATATATATGTGTGTGTGTATATATATGTGTATATATATGTATATGTATATATACATATATGCATATATGTATACATACATATGTATATATATATATACATATATATGTATATATGTATATATGTATACACATATACATATATATGTATACATGTATATATATATGTATGTATGTATATATATATGTATGTATGTATGTATACATATATATATGTATATGTATATATATATGTATATGTATATATATATGTATATGTATATATATACATATACATATACATATACATATACATATATATGTATATATGTATGTATATATGTATATATGTATGTATATATATATATATATATGTATATATATATATATGTATATATATATATATATGTATATATATATATATATATATATGTATGTATATATATATATATAAATATATATATGTATGTATATATATATAGGAGCAATATCACTTCAACTTTATAATGCTTGTCAATAAAAAATAAAACTAACATCTTTTAGATACCTTAATGTTATTTCCCTTTTGCAACTAGTATAATCGGTAAGAATGTGGATAAAGGATTATATCCAATTTAGCTTATGCTCCATCTTCAAAGATATAATATTCTCAAAACAGCCACTATCAACTAACCACACCTTGCCATGAGAAGTGCATTTGGTACGAAACATGTTCTTTCTCACCCAAGTTTTATCCTCAACCACATAGAACACATTTAAGCTACGTTGTAACATAATAGACAAACCATGATCATCATAAGTAACCTCTTCCTCATAATTATCATATTCTGGTTCGTTGTTGGCTTTATCTCCTTCTCTATCACTATGATCTTCCACCAAAGTAACAATCCTTTTATTTGGATAATCTGAAATAATATACCCAAAACCAGTAGATCCTTCACCCATGTATTGCACCTTTGACACCACCTTGCTTTGGACTAACTTCAATCAAAAAAGACAAATCCATTAAATCAAGAGGAATCGGACGTTAGGCTGGAGTGAAACATGTCAAGAGATTGGACGTCGAGCCGAAGGATCGATCGACATATATGTATATGTATATATATATATGTATATATATATATATATATGTATATATATATATATATACATACACATATATATATATGTATATATATATGTATGTATATATACATATATGTATATATACAAATATATATATATGTGTATATATATATATATATATATTTATGTATGTAAGTATATATGTATATATATATATATATATATGTATGTATGTATATGTATGTATATGTATATGTATATATATATATATATGTACACACATATATATATATATATATACATATATATATATATATGTATATATATGTATATATGTATACATATATATATATTTATGTATGTATATATGTGTGCATATATATATATATATATATATATATATATATATATATATATATATATATATATATATATATATATATATATATATATATATATATATATATATATATGTATGTATATATATATATATATATATATATATATATATATATATGTATGTATATATATATATATGTATATATATATATATATGTATGTATATATATATATATATGTATGTATATATATATATATATGTATGTATATATATATATATATATATGTATGTATATATATATATATATGTATGTATATATATATGTACATATGTATATTTATATATGTATATATACATATATACATATATATATATATAATATGTATATATATATACATATATATATATACATATGTACATATATATATATATACATATATATATATATATATACATATATATATATATATACATATATATATATATACATATATATATATATACATATACATATACATATACATATACATATATATATACATATACATATATATATACATATACATATATATATATATATATATATATATATACATATATATATATATAGGAGCAACATCACTTCATCTTTATAACACTTGGTAAGGATGTTGATGAGAGATTATATCTAACTTTAGCTTATGCACCATCTTCAAAGATACCATATTCTCAAAATAGCCACTATCAACTAAGCACACCTTGCCATGAGAAGTGCATTTGGTGTGAAACATGTTTTTTCTCACCCAAGTTTCATCCTCAACCACATAGAACACATTTAAGCTACATTGTAACACAATAGATAAACCATAATCATCATAAGTAACCTCTTCCTCGTTATTATCATATTTTGATTTATTGCTGGCTTCATCTCCTTCTCTATCACTATGATCTTCAACCAAAGTAACAATCCTTTTATTTGGATAATCTAAAATAATATGCCCAAAACCTGTAGATCCTTCACCCATGTCTTGTACCTTTGATACCACCTTACTTTGGAGAGTAGGCTTAGAATTTCCTCCTCTCATATAACCTTCTTTTGACTCCTACCAAAAACTCTTTTCAAACTTATATTGTTTCTCAACTTTTAAAGTCAACTTGATTATTTCATTCAAAGACTAATATGGCTAGAGTTGAACCACTTTGATAATCTCATATTTCAGATCTCCTAAGTATCTTGCAATGGTTTACTCCTTTGGTTTCATAAGCTCTCCTTTTAACATGAGTTTATCGAACTCTACTGTGTATTCCATACTAAGATCTTTTTGTTTGAAATCATGGATTTTGATAAAGATTTCTTGTCTATAGTTGTCAAGCTAGTATTTTCTCTTCAACTCCCTTTTCATTTTCTTTCATGTCACGATCTTACTCTTCTCATCATGTTCTCTTTGCTTCTTCAGGTTTTCCTACCAAAAAGATACATTCCTTCTTAGTTTGAGTGTCATAAGCTTTACCTTCTTTTGTTCTAGTGGTTCATAAAACTTAATATTCTTTTCACCTTATTAAGTCAATAATAAAATCATCAACATTGATTTTACCTTCAACTTTGGGTTGTATTTATTCTGTCACTCATCTTGGTTTCTTTACCTTATTCGATATCTTCTCAACTCTCTTGGGTGAGGAGGTGTATCATCATTAGAATCAAACTCTTGGTATTATTTTCATGCTAGTTATTTATTTTTTGAAGTTCTTCACTGGTTTCATTCTTTTCTTGTAGACTACGTAGCAATCTTTGTAGCTGCAACCTTAAGGACTCAACATCATCTTTAGAGCCACTACCTTTACCAACTATATATTTTTTATTCTGCTTTGCCATGATCTTTAGGCTTTAGCTCTAATACCAAACTGATACTAAGATAAAGAGGAATATAATTTGAAAGGCTGATAGTTGTATTTGCTGGAAATACTTTTGGAAAAGAAATAAATAGATTCGCTAAGTTTAAAATCACAAAGGGATATAGAAACTCACTACTCTAAGGATAATTAAACAATGATACAAAACTTGAAAAAAAGACACCACTCATAAATATCCAAGAGATACAAATGTAGCAGTAAAAATATCAGTTTTAAAAATCTTTCATTTTGATAAAATCGATATCGAAAATGTATTTAACTTGAAAGCATTCATAAAAGTGTAATAGGAAAGTAAAGCAAGTATGGCAGTTTGTAGTAAAGGTAAATTACACAAACAGAAATGCAAATTGAGTTTTATAGTGGTTCGATCATCGTGACCTACATCCACTCCCGATTCCTCTTCACTTGAGGCCACCAGCATCCACTAATGATCTTCTTTCAATGAGCGAAGATCAACTACCCTTTTACACCCCTTCTCCTTTTCACAGGTTAAGGAGATAACCTTTTACAAGCACTCACTCCTCCCTAAATAGAATTGTAAACTTTAGAACTAGAGGAGGGAATTTCTCAAGTGATTGTTATAGCGTTTTCCCACTTTTAAGTTCTTTGTGCTTGTATATGTTAACCAGGGATGAAAGAGGTATTTATAGGCTCCAAATAGATTCAAACTTGGAGTCAAAACTAGTCTCATTCTGGGTCTTTCGAATACTGGTGGTACCACCGCTTGACACTCTGCCACTAGGCGGTACCACTACCTAGTCTGACGGTACCATCGCTTGACATAGTCTCGAAGACTATGTTTAGACGGTACTATAGCTTGACACAGTCTCGGAGACTGTGCCACCGACGATTCCACCTATTGGGTTATTGTTTGGGCTTTTCACTTGGCCCAACACAGCCCAAACTTAGGCCCAATTGGCCCATAATTGAGTTTGCCCAATTCTAACCTAATTACACTTAAAATCTACTTCGATCTAGATAATTATTATAAAGCTAAATCAAATGTTGTCTGGCATGTCATTGGTTCATTGACGCCTCGTCCAATTCTTTGGCACATCATCCTCTCTTGCAGCATATTACTTAATCGATCAGTTGACCTCTACAATTCTAATTTCCTTGGCGCAATTTTCGCTCTTCTTGGCCCAATGCCTGAACCCATGGCCCGAAGCATTCTACTGATACATCGACCGATCCTCCGACTCGACGTTCAATCTTCTAACATGTTTCACTCTGGCCCAATATGATTATTCGTACTTTAATTTTCTCTCCCTGATCTAAGCTTCCTATTGAATCTCGAATTTTGATAATGAAATCAATTAATGTGTTTGTGATCTAATATACATTTAAGTAATGCAGGACTAGCTTTGATCATGGAGAGATAATTAAAGTAGGAAGAATCAATGTTAGGCCATGTTGGAACATGTCAGAAGATTGGACGTTGAGCCAAAGGATCGATCGACATATCGGCAGAAGGCTTCGTGCCATGGGTTTGGGCATCAGACCAAGAGGAGCGAAAATTATGCCAAGGAAATCAGAGTTGTAAAGGTCAACTGGCCGATTGGGCAATAGGCCGCAAGAGAGAATGATGCGCCGAAGAATCGGATGAGACATCGATAAACCAATGATATGTCGGACAACATTTGATTTAGCTTTATAATAATTTTTTAGATCGAAGTAGTTTTAGTACGCATTAATTCACCCCCCTAGTGCCATCTTGATCCTAACACTTCTTATGTCACTCGAAATGCAGATCAGATCATAAATACTATCAATTGGTTTCATCATCAAAATTCAAGATTCAACACCACTCTATGGTAAACCAAAGTGATATAGAGTTAAAAAGAGAACTCAATGAGTTTCTGCAAATACAATCAAATTCTACTTCCTTTCGAACCCTAAAATATCAAAATAAATATTAGTGTATGAAACAACCCTCCATGCGAGAGTATGAAATTTATAATTTATTACTTTACTACTGATATCTAAACCTTTTAATACATTACTTAGTCAAAAAGATAAGTTGAATTAACTCTCCTTTTGAATTTATCCATATATTAATGAAATAATTGAAAAGATAAAAATCACATCACTTAATTTTTTTAGTAATCAATTCGGTCTATTTAATCAAGTTAGATCATTTACCGATTTATAAAAAATGAGCTTACAACTCATTTAGCTTTATGGATTAAACGCTATAGGATAAGCTTCGTGGAATAAAGAATACCACAAGATCAAGATTTATATGAGTTCGATTATAATAAATTAGGTACTTAAGTCTCACAAGGGTTCAATTTGTGGCTACCTGCTATTGACTTTTATTATTATAGTTTTTTGAAAAGAAGAAAAAGCATCAATTTATGTTGGTAAGGATATATCTGCAATAGATACGGATAGGGAGACTAAATGTTGAGCAGCTACCAATAAGCCACGATTAGAGTTATGCTTGTACTAAAATAAATTAGATTGAGAAGCATATCATATTTGGTCTCAACAGATACTGGTAAAAGTGGACATTCAATTTCAAATTTTCTTTTATGGTGAGCAACGGAATTAATGAACATGAGATGTAATAACATATAACCTGGTTGCAATATTTCTTAAAAAGTAAATTAGAGGTCAATAATGAAAACATTAATTGGATTCACACAGAGGATTATTTAGATAGGAACATTTAAAAGAGGAAAGGGATAACATAAAGAAATGAAGAGAACCAATTATAACATAAATTGGGTGTAAGCAATGAAGTTGCTTCTTTCCTGTTAGTTAATTTGTCTATCACAATTAATTCTATAATCTGGTACTCTCGATCTGAATCCTGAAAGGTTTAGATTGTCTTTCCCGTTGAAGTTAGAGACCTACTTTGGTAATGATTAACTTAGAATAAGTGTATGAATTCTCAGTTAATGATTAACTTGACTTACTAAGATAGAATCATGAGTTTGAGTGACATATAATTATTAGTTTTTTACACTAAAATTGACCATGTATTTTTGTTGCATATAGAATTTTTATGTTTGAAATATCAGTTTTATTTTGTAAAATAATGAATGCACCTATTTGGTGTATTGTACAATCTATTTTAATTAGTTGTTAATTTTATATAACTTAGGAATAACTTAAGTTATGACTTAGTGTACGCAGGCTTAATAATATTGTCATGCTATTAAATTTTTTACTATACATATATTTGTTTGTTAGTTTCATTTAATTTTGTTTTATTTGACATGTGATGTGATGAATGCCTTTTCTTTTTTTTTTTTGCATCATGAAATAGTTAAATAATTTATTATTTTATTAATTTTTATGTATCCAAAAATCATGAATCGTGATTTATTTGTTCTTAAAAATATATAATAGTATAGATGAGACATATGTGATTGAGCATTATTATATATTTATTATATAATCTGAGTTTCAAGTTAGGTTTCTGATTATTTTTTTACCATAAGCTTATATTTCATTTGGTAATAAGAGTGATAAATGTTCGGACCGGTAAAAGGATGATATTTAAATCGACCAAGGGAGGTTATATATAGGACGATAGTATATAAAGCTGAAAGAAAACAAAAAAGGATATATAACGTGTGATGATATATGGCGTGCATTCATTAAATGTGATATGTTCTTCTTTAGAAGAATATTATTGTTTCATGATAGAGTAAATGTTTGAGTAAATAGCTATTTTATATGGTTGATATAATTGCTTTTTCGTACATGCACAAATCATTCATCTATACATCCTCTTCGTCGATGCTCTATTCGTATATAATATAGACCACAGTATGATTGTTGCTATCGATTCAATATATTGTTACTTGTTTGTTTTAAACTCTAGCTTATTTTCTACTGGGCATTTATGCTCATCAATAAAAACTATAATTTTATTTGAAGAAGAACAAGAGCCGAAGAATTATTCGAGGTGAAGATTGATTTGGTAATTATAAACGTATAAATGTTGATTTTCTCGAGAATTGAGTTAGGTCTATTTGAAATGCTTCCGTCTCATCCACCTCCACCTTCATTTTTTATCTTTTATCCCTTTCTCTTGGAAATATAAGGAGATTTGGTTTGATTCGTTTTAGGATTCATCCTCAAACTAGTTTTGAGCATGGCTCGATTCCAATCAGAATTAAACTGAGCTAAAACCATAATTGAACTAGCCCGACAGTTTGTTAATTCCAAATCGAATCAGAATCGAACCAAAATGATTTAATTACAGCTCGAAATAAAACTGATGGTTCTTAAACCGACGTTTCCACTTCGAGCCGATGGTTCATAATTAAAAATTATATTTTTTTATTTTAAATTATATTTAATTAAAAATTAAAATTGATAGTTTAAATCGGAACCAGAACTATCTGTTTAGGTTCCGATTCCAAAATTAGCCCATATATAGTTCAATTTCGATTAGGACTACATCAAACAAGAATCACTTAACAAGGCTAAAAGGAGGGCAATATGTCCATTCCTTGATATATATATATATATATATATATATATATATATATATATATATATATATATATATATATATATATATATATATATATATATATATATATATATAAAACAATCTTTTTCAGGTAAATTATCTATTATAATTTACATTATTAAAAATTTTGATAATTAACATCTAGACGTTACACCAACATGTGTAATTAATGGAATATTATATTTTATTTTGAATTATATTAAGATCTTTATAAGTTTCATCCAAAATTATATTAAGATATTCTTTCATAACATGTAGAACCTCTGGTAAAGTTGATTGATTAACCTCATCCAAAAACATGGCGATTTAAAATGTCCCTTTTTACCACCATTATTTTCAATAAACAAAATTAAATATTATACATGCTTCTTAAAAATTGAAAATCTAAATCAAAAATCCCAGAAGAAAAATAATTTATCATCCTTTATTCTGAAAAGTCAAAATATTCTTAATTTTTATTTAAAAATCAAATATACCATAAAACATATTAAAATATAACAATTAAAAATAAATTATAATTATTTTACTTCATAAATACTGAAAACCTATTTAAAAATCTTATAATCAAACTGATTTCACCTCAACATCGAACTGATTACATTGTTTTGGTCTATCCGAATATCAAAAGTCAAAAATGAAAATGTCCACGAAGATAATACTATCATTTAAAAATTCATCCTAAAAATATCATCAGCAGTGAAGCGACAGAAAATAGATTCGTGACAAGTAGATAGAACAATTATGAAAAAGAAATTTATCAATAAGGAAATATGTAAACAGTAACATCTCCAAAGAGGGAGACATATCATAAATCAGACGACCAGAAATAGCAGAATGGGTAAGCACGCATTTTATAATATATATCATAAATTTGGAAACTTTCATAGTTCCACCACCCAAGTCACCTGAACAAAAGTCCCTGATGATTCCAAGAGAAAAAAAATTGTCTCCACAGCTAACTATCTTGAACTTGAAGACTAAGCACAAAACAACAGAGTTCCAACACGAAGGCCAAATCACATTGAACCAAAGACTGCAAAATTTTGATTTTAAGCTTTCAGTTCCATCCAGATACCGAAAGAAGAGAATAGTCCCTGCCAAGCTCAACTGTTGTTGCTCTTCCTGTCATTCTTCGGTGACTGTTCCCTTCTCACTGACATAGATACCATCCAAGAACTTTCTTATATCCTTGTTCTTCACATGACACTTCTGTCAGATATAAAAAAAATATTAATAAAGGTACAAATTCACACACTAAAAACATGCTTACAAGGGCAAATAAAGGAATGTCCTATTTATTAACCATAAAATAAATGTATAATAAAGTTGACCTGGTTGATCAAGGCAGCAGAGCGCGAAACAAGTTCAATATCGTTCCCTTCCAGTACAAGCTCATCCTTCACTTTCTCAGACCGAATAATTCTCACACCATCAAGCATACCAACTTTTCGCACCTACACCAACGACAGACTTAATATCTCAGAAGTTGAGAATTTGTCAGAACATTTATAAAAATAAAACTAATTTTATCTGAAGAATGTGCTGAAAAAAGGCACAATTTTAGAGATAAAAACAATGTATCTCAGATTTCATATGATTGAAGACAACAATTAAAATTGGTAACCAGAAATGAACCAAAATTTAGTCTAGTAGCATTGAAAAAGACCGTTTTCACATTACAGCAACTGACTACTTAAAGAGAATCAAGGACATCTTGATATCCAATGACTTTACAACATCAATGTTACTTTTCATTCATCCACTAAGCTTTAATGATAAGCTCCTAGAGTGTCCAAGATTTATAACCGATATAGGAAAATTAAAGGGTAAAACATGCATGAGATGAACACCCTAACAATTATGCATCTGTGCATATCCCTCAAGTCTAATGAAGCAAAAAATGTTTCTAAAGCAATTACATGAGCATAGTTGTAAAACAGTAAACGTACAAACTGACAGAAGATACAAGTATGTTTACAAATTCATGGAAATGTAGACAGAACGAACTCCAGTTAGTTCATCAATAAGATATGACCAACGATTACATTGATAATTTAATATATTTCTTGTCAAACACAAACAGCAGCTTCAACAACAAAATGATTTGGTATTGGCACTTCTAACTTGACATAAGAACTTAAAAAAGTGAATTACAAAATGACCTTTCATTGACACAGACACACAATATAATAATGACAGGGTAAGTTGCACATCCAATATCTGACACTCTTCTAGCATAGAGGATGCCTGACACATTGTTTTGGTAAATTCCACCAGATTCTAGTAGTTCTAGAAGATACATCCTCCATGAGCAATAGGTCTAAGCAGATTGTAAGAAAAAAAGATAGATCCAAGATGTCAAACAGCAGTAACCTAACAAAATGAACAGACCAATTTTGCCAGGACCAAATTAAAAAAGAATGAATTAACACACTACAACAATAAAATACTTCACATATTTAAAAAAGGGTTCAGAAGAAGATAGATCCAAGATGTCAAACAGCAGTAACCTAACAAAATGAAACTGGTAAGACCAATTTTCACCAGCATCAGTTGAAGAAAGAATGAACAAACACAATACATTAATAAGATACTTGTGTTTCACATATTTAAAAAAGGGTTCTCCAGTCTATTAGGAATCTACTCAAAAACCAATATATAACATAACTTTAATAAAATATGTAAGTGAGTAAAGAACTCAGTGGAGACTAAATATGTAATGTTAATGACAAAAATAGTAGCTCATCTCCTTACACATTTCATAACAAACACCAAATACTAACAGAGAGATGCAAATCCAAAGAAGAGGTATGTATAGCAAAACAAAATCTTCTAGATCATCAGAAGGAACCAAATGTATATGTCATACAAAAGGATTCAGAAAGTTGTAATTTCTTTTTCTTGGTGGCAATGATCAATTTACAAGTTTATTGCCCTAATGAGCAAAACATTACCAGTAAACTCAATAAGTAAGAGTTTTCGTATAGATGATGTCATATGAAGATAATCCAAAATGGCTGATGTATTGCAGGTAGATAATCTTAGCTTGCATCGTAACAAGATTCCATACCCTTAAAAGAAAGATAAAACTTGTAAAACAATTACTTATAATTTGTTTACATGCTCTAAAAGTAGATAAATTGTCTCTAAAAGTAAAATAGCATACACCCATTGCTGACGACAGGGCGCCCCAGATTACATGCTCTAAAAACTTTCTCAAGTCGGTTAGTTAGTGGAATGCAAAAGTAAATCAGCACTACGTCATATAAACAAAAACCAAATAATAACGTTGTCACACAACAAATGATATTGAAGAAAAAGTACCAATTTTTATGCATACCAGTTAAAGACTATGCAAATAGAAAAATCTCAGATCCTAAACGTAGCATGACTTGCTCAAGTTAACAAATTTTTATTCTTTGAAAATAACCACAGAAAATTCACAGTGAGAATCAGCTAATAGTAGCGATCGACAAAAGGAGACTCGTTGCAGCAATTTAACATGGGACCAGCGGAAACACCACAGCGAAAATAAATAGACCGGCAAGATGGAACAGGATTGGACCTTTTTCTCCCCAAGAAAGTTCCTGATCTCGATGGAGGTGTTGTTGTTGGGGATGGACGCGTTGATTGGGAAGTGGGCGTAGACGAGGCGCATCTTGTAACGGTACCCTTTGGTGACCCCGGCGATGAGGTTCTGGACGTGGCTGATGGCAGTGCGTATGGCAGCTGTGGTCTTCCGCGACCCGAACCATGCATCCACCTTCAGCTTCTTCCCGCTCTCGATGAGATCGAAATCGAGGTTGAGGTGCTTGAAGTCACGGGTGAGCTTGCCGCGCGGACCCTCCACCTCCACGATCTTCGCGTTCACCTTCACCGTGACTCCCTCGGGGATGTCCATGGTCTGCGAGGAAAGGATCGTCTTCATCTCGCTGCTCTCTCTTTCCGCCGCCTCCGAACCCAAACTGAGAGAGGAAAGAAGAAACCCTAGCCCTCTCGATCAGTTCTATATACGTGATCTTAGGGTCGGTATTCGAGATCACGGCCGTTGGTTGATGAGAGGAGCTATTTGGATGGTGATGGATTGGATGAGTGAGGTGTATATAATAAACTATTTTTCATAGAATAATGTGTTAGGATTCTTTTATTTTTTCTTTTATTTTTTATATTTTTCTTTTATTTTTTACATATTTATTAAATCTGTTTAGTTTAGTTAAAATCGGAACTCTATAAATAAGGATGTAACAGCTTCTTTTCGATCATCTATGAAAAATACTATTTTTGTCTTGTGACAAACCCTAGGAGGCCGATCCCCTCGAAGCGATCAAGGAGGGTCGATCCCGTCGAAGTGATCATCCCCTTTCTCTTCTTCTTTTTTACGATAAAACTTTAGGATCTTATCATAATGGTATTGAAAATATTTAATTAATAAGAGTGGTAAAAAAAATTTTATCACTCTCGAAATCAAAAGAATTTATTGAAAATATTTATGATATACAATAAGCTAGTCCGATGAAGTTGAACTTATCATTAATGAGCTATGAGTGTGATATGATAATGTTAAACGTAGTAACTTACTATGTATGATATTTGACACATTAATGTTTTCATGATTTATAGTTATTTCAAAATAGTTTAGAGTTTCAAGATATTGTAGTAACTAAGTTTATAGACGAATCAAAGAACAGGTTCTTGTGAATGAATAATATACTCCTAAGATAATCATTACGGATATTCAAAAAAGTTTTAAATGGTTATTCCTTATAAAAAAACATTCTTGGTATCAGAAATTACATTGAATCAAGTTTATGAATACTTTAATGAATCATACATTGAGATCATGAAGAGAAAAAAAAGAAGAAAATAAGGATAGAGTTGAGACACAGTGGCAAGGTATACAAGGTGCCAATTATTAAGAAGCAATTGAAAATGTAATTTTCACTAATTATATGATAAAATAATATGGTATCTTTATTTTTTTTATATTGTCTAATCTTGGTCATAGATTTTCTCCTCTACAATAACTACAAAAGGTGTATGTTTGGGTCAAATGTGACACAATATTATGAAGCTTCATAAAATGATGTTATTATTCATCATGAAGTTACCATTGTATGCTTTTTAATCCTGTATTCAATAAAATATTATTGTGTGAAAATTTTATATCCATACACTCAATTATAATATGGTTTGGTTGAAATTGATATCGTTGCACTTAAAAATATATTTCATCTAAATAATAAATTCTTAATTCTTTAAAATTTGGATAAAATATTATAATTGAGCTTAATAAGAGAATGGACTATTCCTATTAAAGTTTAGATTGTGTTATGGAAAAAGTTGATGTGGCTAATCGATCAGCACTATATACCGTGCCCAACACCTCATCTCAATTCACTTGGTCGTACGTACGTAGGAGTCATTTAAGTGACCTTCCGTCACTATCTTAACCTTATATAATCATATCTCATAAGTGTCAACAGGAAAAAGATCATCGTACATTCATTATCGCACGAATAGTGCAATGAAGTGGTGTAACAATGCAAGCATAATGATCTAGCACTAGTTGATGATAGTTCTAACTAGCTTAATAGATAGGTATAATAGCTCTAACATCCCTTATTTTTTAAAATTTAATAAATATTTGTTTGCAAATATGAGGATTATTTAATAATTTTTTTATATTAAATAATATTATATTAAAAATTTATGACTATAGACCTAAAAGTAAATATTAAAAATTTGATATTATTTATGAAAGATTCAAATTTAAGTTAAAAGAAAGAAAAATGATGAACATGTGTCACTAGCTAACCTAAGGTTGGTGCCACCTATGTTTGCTCTAAGGATGACACAGGTTTTTTTCATGCATACTTGCCACATTGCAAGTCTTGTATTAGCTAAACTTAATATAATTAGAGAAGAAACTAAATGAAAGCTTAACTAAAGGAGGAAAACTTAAGAGTTGCAGCCAGCGTGGGTTTGAGAAGAAGAAGAAATGTTGCTTGAGGTTTTGCACAAATTTTCCCATATTTGAGAATCAAATTGTTCTAAGACAAGTGTTCTAATTTCATCCTACAGTAATCTTAATCTCTATTTTCATTTTAATTTTACATAATTCGAAGGATTTCAGCTCAGCACTAAACCTTTCTTTCGTTTTAATACAAAGTCATGAATCTATAATTTTCGGTAATCTAGCTTCTATGTATTGTTTCAAACCTAAATTTTAGTACTAAACTTTGATTTAGACAAACCTAATCCATTTGAATGTAGACTCAAAGACCTTTATTTTGATACTAGACTAAATGATTTGGAGTTTAAATGCTTACTAAGACTTCTATTTCAATTAACCTTATAGATTCTGTAAAATAGGGATTGTAATTTCTAACCTCTTGTTGCTTAACTACTTATAACTTTCTATTGGGAACTCATATTCATGCAAAGTATAATTTATTAAAAACTAGACTAAAAATTATTTCTGTTATTACCTGATTTGAAACATCTGTTTTCGTCGACCTTATGGATTTAGTAAAATAGAGCTAATGTTTTTAGACCTTTCACTACGAAATTATTTGTAACTCCCTGGTGTAAACTCCAATTCATACATAACTTAATTTTTATAAAACTAAATTAACACATCTTTTCGAATGATACAAATTTTTTATAATTTGGAGTATAATTGATTATCCAAATAATTTATAAAATATGCCTCTTAAATTTAACTTGAATCAAGCTTTCGTCGATTTCACCTCTTCTTGATTCTTCTCTTTGCAAATCGATTTCAGCCAACATCCTTACTTTAGTTGAGCTTTACATTATTGCTTTAAATTCTTGTATATTCATATTCTTCAATTATTTGTATACCTACATCTTTCATGTAAAGTTCATGTTTATATCGTAATGTTTTGTATAGGCACATGCATTCCGTTGTTCCGCATGTGTTTCCGCGATATGCCAACTTTATTGTTCACAATGCCCCTTTTGTACTCTGGTGTTTGCGAGATTATTTGGACCTTTGCCATAAATGATAAAGGGATTATCTGAACCTTTGTCAGAAATGGTAAAAGGTATGTGCTTAGAACCCGTGATGCTTTGCCGGCCCCCTTTGGCTTCATCCAAACGTGGATGGATGAAACTCCTAAACATGGGAGATTATGTTTGGGATCCCACTTCACCTTCTATCTATTTGATATGATATCCAGAGCTTTAGTTATGTGCTTCTATATGTGCTTTGGATAAGAATAAAATGTATGCAATGTCAAATGCGACGTTTGAGCTTCTGTTTCGTATTTGTTCTTTGATATGTTCCGAAATGCTATATGCTTCGAAATGTTTCATTTGTTATCAATATGCTCTGAAATGTTTCTTATGCTATTGATATACTCCGAAATGCTTTATATGCCATTGATATGTTCCAAAGTATTTTATCTGTCATTGATATGTTTCAAAATGTTTCATCTACAATTGTTATGCTCCAATTAGCTCTTACTCCATTGTTATGAACAAAATATGCTTTAAACGATACGATATTGTAATTCTGCATTCATTGAGTAGGTATTTTTGAACTCTTGTATCTCTGTCTTGTATTATGAAACCTTATTTGTTCAAAATTGTCCTCTTTGCTATGGATATATTAATCACTTGCTGAGCTCTATGTGCTCACTGTTGGGAAAAATCTTTAGGGGTGACATCACATGCGCAGCGGAAGAACAAGAAAACTTAATCCCCGATTCCTAAAGAGATGTTCATCGTCATGCGAAAATTGGTGCGTAAAATCCGCGAAACTGAAAAACTGCGTATAAAATAGATTGTGTTACCTAGGGAGATCATATATCCCTGTTTCCTTACAGATCCTTAGGAGAGGGTGAAGGATGTCAAGCGTCCTCCTCTCTAGCAGTGATCCATGTTAGAATCGAGAGCACTAAGAGGGGGGGGTGAATTAGTGCAACGGAAATCTTTTAGCGATTAAAAACAAAAGCTGCGTTCGTTCGATAAAAATCAGTTTTGAAGCAAAAGCCGATTCTGAGATAACTTGAGATTAAGTGCAGTTTACGTCTAAACGTAGTTTACGTCTAAACACAATTTACGTTTAAATGCAGTTTGCGTCTAAACGTAGTTTTACGTCTAAACGCAGATTTACGTTTAAACGCAGATTTACGTCTAAACGCAGATTTACGTCCAAACTCAGTTTACGTCTAAAACGTAGTTTTACGTCTAAACGCAGATTTACGTCTAAACGCAGATTTACGTCTAAACGCAGATTTACGTCTAAACTCAGATTACGTCTAAAACGTCTAAACACAGTTTGGACAGTTTTACGTCTAAACGCAATTTTACGTCTAGACGCAGTTTCAAAGGGATCTGAACTTAGAAACTCGTTCGTAAAAGCGCAGAAGACAGTTTTGCAGAATCAAGGCGTAAACGTAAACTGCAATGTAAATATCGCACGAAAACACTGGTTTACGTCTGAAAACAGATTTGGAAAGATCAGCACTTAGAAACTTGTTCGAGAAGACGCAGAAGACAGTTTTGCAGAATCAAAACGTAAACGTAAACTGTAATGTACGAAAACATCGATTTACGTCTGAATGCAGATTCTGAAAGAACAGCACTTAGAACTTGTTCGTAGAAGCGCAGAAAGCAGTAGTTATGAAGGAGGTTTGCAGTAATGATAAAGTGCTCAAAATAAACGCAAACCAGAGATTTAGAGTGGTTCGGTCAGTCTTGACCTACTCCACTTTTGGCTTCCTCCACCGACGAGGTCACCGACGTCAACTAGAGGCCTTCCTTCAATAGGCGAAGGCCAACTACCCTTTTATAGTTTCTCTCCTTTTGACAGGCTCAGGAGATAACCTTTACAGACCTTTCTCTCCTCACTTTACAGCTCAAGAACTTAAGAACAGAAGGAGGAGACTTAAAGGCTTTACAACACTTTTGAGCTCTTAGAATCACAGAAAAGATCAAGATTTCGGTGTAGGTCTGTATCTTTTCAGTGCTGAATGGGTGGGGTATTTATAGGCCCCAACCCAATTCAAATTTCGAGCTCAAAACGATCAAATCCCGGAATTCCGGGATCAGGCGGTTGCACCTCTTGACTGGAGAGGTTGCACCGCCTGGCAGAGCTCGAAGACCGAGCTCAGGTGGTGCCACCTCTCTGCCAGGGAGGTTGCACCGCCCAGTCTTGCTCGAAGACTGAGCTCAGGCGGTGCCACCTCTCTGTCAGGGAGGTTGCATCGCCCAGTCTAGCTCGAAGACTGAGCTCAGGCGGTGCCACCTCCCGGCTGGGGAGGTTGCACCGCCCAGTCTCGCTGGGAGGCTTAGCCCAGGCGGTGCCACCTCCTGGCCTAGGCGGTTGCACCTCCTAGTGCAATCAGGGTCCGAATGGTTAGTTCCATTTGGCCCAATTTCAGTCTTTCAGGGGCCCAATTGCCCCAAGATTAAGCCAATGGGATCACCTCCCATTTTCCAACTTAATCAACGTGCTAACTACGATTAAATCTAAGACAATTTCTGCAGCTTTGCTTCGGTGCGTCAATCGCTTCTTCCGGCGAGTTTCCGGCGAACTTCCGTCGATCATCCGATGAACCCTCGGTGATGCTCCTGCGGACTTCCGGCAAACTCCTGGACTTTGCGACGATCCACTTGGCAAGTTCCGACGAGCTTCGCTTGGCAAGTCTTCTGGACTTCTCGGATCTGTTCTCGCAGAACCTCCGACGACCGTCCGAACTTCCGTCGAACTCTCGAACTTCCAATGTGATCATGAACTTGACTCCGGCGCAACTCCTGCTGCTTGTCTAACTTTCATCGTAGATAATCCTGCACACTTATCTCAACACATAGATTAGACAACAAATGACAATTGACTTCATCATCAAAATCCGAGATTCAACAATCCACATAATAGGACTGCGACGACGCTCCTCAAAACTCCAGGACTACTCTGAGGTAGAGAGGGGAAGGAGAATAGGAGAGGCAAGCAAAGGCTCTAGCCTATGAGGCTCTGAATCCCTCCTATTTATAGAGGTCCCTTGTCAAACCCTAATGGATCCTCGCCTAGTGCATAATGGATCTGCATCCAATAACCCAAGCCTTTTAGATTAGTGGATCTCTATCCAATAATCTCTTATGGGCTCTTATTGGATCTCATCCATGGGATCCAATAATTCAAGGGCTTATTGGATATCCAATAAGATAAGGGCTCCGTCGGATATCTCATATTCGAACCTCTACTCATCGCAATGCCTACCATATGTGTGTGACCCTTTAGGCCTAATATCGAGCTGGCCGTGAGTCATACCTATCAGAACTCCTTCTAACTCAGTGAATTATTATCTCTGTAATAATTCACTTGACTCATCGACTACGGACGTACTAGGCCACTACGCCGTAGTCCCTAGACGATATAGGAAAATCCAATCCATTGGACATGTCTATCCTTAGTTACCGTGTACCTATAGTCCCTCATCCATCTAATATCCCAAAGACTGTATATCGAGTATGGTGCTGTCAGACCCATACGGTTTCTAGTCAAGTCTCACTCTAATCGGATTCTCCCGGAGAACTCTTTCTCTCTCAACCCGAATGACCCTGGCTAGGGATTTGTTTGAGCAAGAACACATGGGATATTCCTCTCATGACGCCTAGAGTGGATGATCCTCTATCGACACTCAATAGCCCTCGTAAGGTCGACTACCACTCCCAATGACCAACTATACTAGATCTAGGACAACCAAACCTATAAGTCTGATATTAAAGAGTAGAGCACTCATACAGGACATCCTTGGTGTCTCAAGTCTAAGGACCAGATATATCACTAGGACTACGAAATTACTGTCTGACAATAAGGCATCATCAACCATCCAGCATTCCATAAGCAGATCAATCAGTGAACTCATTCTCCAATGAGCACCTGTACTGTTTCCTTAGTATCCCTACACGAGCAGCTATGAGACCCACTACATCCATTATATGGATGGGTATACAGCACACCAGTCTGTCCGGTTATCATGATGTCCCTCTCGAGTAACCTATGACCGGGATTATTTAGGATATGTGTTTAAAGGTGAATCGATCTCATTTTCATGATCTCATCACGATCCGATTCCCATTGCACAAATCCAAGGACATCACAATATATATATGCATATATGCAATAGTTATAAAGTGATATATGCCAAAATATAATAAGCAAAAAAGATTCTGTATCAAGTCACACGTGCCATCACTCACGTGATTGGCTTGTTAGGCACCTATGACTAGCACCCACTACGTTGCTAATAATTTTTTTCAGGATAGCTTGTCGCTTGCTAAAATGTTTAAACTGGGCTAAGGCAGTGGAAAGCTAGAAGACTTTGGGCAAACCCTTATTGGATGATATGTTTTTGTTGTATAAGTGTACATGGTATCTAATAGAATGTTTATGGTAAATATAAACTTATGAGTTTTGTAAATATTTTTGAAAAGTACCTCTCATATCAGGATTTTAAGAATGTTAAGTTAAAATTGTGTAATGATATAAACATGTGGTACATGTTAGTTTTGTGTTTGTATAGATCCCACAACTATGGATTTATAATGTGGCTATGATTTAGTTGAGTAGGCTATGGATTTTATGAATCATTAAGTGATATGATGTATGATTATAAATTGCACAGGTTTTATGAATTATGGACTGTAGAGGTGAATTCTGATTTTAATGTTTTCTTAGTATCCTCAAATATGTGTTTGGATCCTGAAAGGTTTATTGAATTATAATATTATCAATTTTAAGTTAGGTTCATACCTCCTGAATGAGAATTAAATTCAGGGGATGTGACAACACCAGTGAAAGGTAGTTATGGCTGATTCTTATGCTTTGTTACCGTACTAATTGTATAATGACTCTCCCAAGCACCCACTATAAAAGGGATCGCACAAGTATACTCAAAAGACATAGAACAATCTAAGTCTAACTTTTTTTATTAGATTAATAACTTAAATATTAGAGTGACATTATAAAAAATGCCATCGATATTATTTTATAGGATTCAAATATCTGACTCAATGAGCTCCACCTTGAGATAGGCTCGAAGAAAGATCAGGGTGGATCTGAGTTAACTATCAGCTCAAGTAACCAAAATCTATCCTAATAAAATTGACACTATATAGAAAGCCTTTCAATATGCCTGAAGGAAATAGTGTTAGGATTGTAAAGGTACTAAGGGGGGGTGGGGGTGAATTAGTGCTTTCGAAATAAAGAAACGATTCAAAAATTCATTTGATGAAATTGGTATCGGAATGTGTTTAATTTAGAATATAAGTATAGTAAGCAATTAAATCAGTAAGCAATAGCAATGAACAATATAAAAGGAAATGCACATTGAATTTATAGTGGTTCGTTTATCGTGACCTATGTCGACTCTCGATTCCTCTTTTGTCGAGGCCATCGATTTTCATTAACAATATTCTTTTCAATGGGTGAAGATCAACTACCCTTATTACAACTCTTTTCTCCTTTTTATAGGTTTAGAAGAGAACCTTTATAACTCTCTTTTATATGTAATCCTCACACCTCCCGTAGAATGACTTAGAAGCTTTAGGAGAAAGGAACTAAATACTTTTAATAGAGTTTACAAACTTAAAATCACAAGTTTTTCATGCTCTTTTCTTGATATCTCAAGCAAGAATGAGTGATATATTTATCGGCCTCAAATGACTTAAAAATGGAGTAAAAAGTCTCATCCCTGGGTTTTCGAGGTACTAGCAGTACTACCGCTAGTATTGGGTGACACCACTACCTGCCACATATAGCATTAGCAGTACCACCGCCTGCTTGCCTAGAAGACTATGTTTTGGTAGTATTATCGCCAGTCCTTAACACGAGCGGTACCACTGTCGAGTCTTCCAAAAATATATACTTCATATTTTCTAACTCATAGACAGTTCCATCGCCTGGTCTGGCGATGCCCCGCTTGATCCAACTTCATGTCATTGAATTAGCCTTCTAATATGCTTAATTCAGCCTTGATTCAAGCCCAATAGGCCCTTAATTAAGTTGGCATGATTATACCCAAAATCAACTTAATTAAAATATAAACTACTTCGATCAAGATACAAAGGATTACAAACATGAATCCTATATTGTCCGACATGTCATTGGTTCATCTAATGCTTCGTCGAAACTCCTATTGTGTCGTGCTTTCCTTCGGCATATTGCTCGATCTATTGGCATATTAACCTCTCATAACATTTGATCTTGGCACTATTGGGAAATCTGGGATGACATCACATGAGTAGTGAAAGAATAAAAAATAAAAATCCAGATTTCCACAGAAAAGAAGTTTCTTGTCATCGTGCAAAGATTGATGCACAAAAACCTACGAAACCGAAAATTATGCATACAAGAAAGTTGTGTTACCTAGGGAGATCGTATATCCCTAAATTCCTATAAATCTGTAGGAGAAGATGAAGGAGGTCAATTGTCCTCATCTTTAGTAGTGATCCACATGACAGGAGCTACGAAAATGCTCCTCAAATCATTGCTCAGATCTCCTTGTTGCACACACCATGTAATCAAGAAGGGGCTTGCCCTTCTTGTTGTCCACAAGCCCCAAATAGGGGTTGCAGGTTAAGGAGGACAAGGGGAGAGGGGAATAGGAGGTGGCAGTCATAAAAGGGGTCTTACATATGGTCCTTTGGTTCTCTCCTATTTATAGAGGCTCATTGTCAACTTAACCCTAATGGATCATATATTATTGGGCACTGGATCTCCATCCAACTACTTAAGACTCTTAGATTAGTTGATCTCTACCTAATAATCTCTCATTGGCTCTTATTAGATCTCATTCATAGGATCCAATAATTCAATGGCTAATTAGATATCCAATAAGATAGGGGCTCTAGCAAATAACTCATATTTGAACCTCTACTCGTCGTAACACTTACCTATGTGTGTGACCCTCTAGGCCCAATATCGAGCTGACAGTGAGTCATACTTGTCAAAACTCATTCTAGCTTAGTGAATTATTATCTTCATAATAATTCACCCGACTCATCGACTACAGATGTACTAAGCCACTACACTATAGTCCCTAGATGATATAGGGGAATCCATTCCATTGGACCTATTTGTCCTTAGTTACTATATATCTATAGTCCTTTATCAATCTAATATCCTAGAGATTGTATACCGGGCATGGTGCTATCAGACCCATATAGTTTTTACTCGAGTCTCACTCTAATTGAATTCTCTCGGAGAACTCTTTCTCTCTCAATCCGAATGACCCTAGCTAAGGATTTGCTTGAGCAAGAAAACATGAGATATTCCTCTTATGACATTGAGAGAGGATGATCCTCTATTGATGCTTAATAGCCCTCGTAAGGTTGACTACCACTCCCGAAGGTTGGCTATGCTAGATTTGAGATATCCAAACCTATAAGTCCGGTATCAAAGAGTGGAGCACTCATATAGGATATCCTTGGTGTCTCAAGTCTGATGATCAGATATACCACTAGGACCGGTTGTGCTAGATCTAGAACTTTCAGGTCTAGAAGTCTGGTATCAGAGAATGAAGTACTCATACAGGACATCCTTGGTGTCTTAAGTCTAAGGACTAGATACACTACTAAGACGATGGAATTGCTGTTTGACAATGAGGTATCATCAAATATCTAGTATTCCGTGAGTAGATCAATTAGTGAACATATAAAATAAGCACCTGCATGGTATCCCTAGTGATGAAAATCATCAACTTAGCAACCATACACCTCGATAGCTAAAGAGCTATGATACATATGGAATGCAAATTGATCCCCTCCAACGAATTGAAACAAGATAGATCGTTCAAGATTGAAGGTAGAGAAACTATTCTAATCACTTTATCAATGAAAATTTGATGAAGTAATTAGAACAACATTTTGATTCCCTTAAAACACCACAAACTAAGGAGCTTGATAAGTTGAAAGGAAAAAACAAAGATTTTTGGGTTTTGAACACCACAAGTAGAAAAGCTTGATAAGTTCCAAAGTTCATGCAAAAACTTAAAAATAAAACACTCACTAGTGTTGAAAGTTGAATACACTTCTGAATTATCTTCCTTACAAAAAGAGTCAACCTTGTTTATATAGTACAAAGGCCAAGTACAAAGGGAATGAATCCCTTAAATACATTAAATGATATTCATATTCCTAATGCATGAATATAGATTATTATGAATCTGCCTTGAATTTATTTGAATAATTATTCATGAATAAGCTCACAATTCCTAATATGGTCTAATATGGCTAAATGACCTTTATTCTTCAAAATGGGCTAAAAATTCATCTTTCTCTCAAGGCTAGACTTTTTCTTCACGATGTGGACTTATTTAAATTAGTTGACCATTTTAGGCTCTTCTTATATCCATAGAACCTTGACCAAGTTTTGACCAACTTGCTCCTTCCAAATGCCTTCCAATAAACAAGTTAAGACTTCTTTCATCCTTTTAACTTTAGCTCTTGTCATTGGTCCTCCATAAATAGTTAAAGGGTCTTTGGTAGAATTATAATTAACTTGCTCATTTATATCATTCCCCCTTTCCTTGAAAGGATTCGTCATCGAATTAGTGCCTTCATCACCTACATCAAATAAAGATAATAAAAAATATTGAATGTTGCACTAACATTAT
Organism: Musa acuminata AAA Group; assembly: GCF_036884655.1. NCBI lineage: Eukaryota > Viridiplantae > Streptophyta > Magnoliopsida > Zingiberales > Musaceae > Musa > Musa acuminata. Next base: position 15,061,751 of record NC_088350.1, read on the forward strand.
CATACTCACCTGGTAGTTCCAACTTGTATGCATTATCATTGATTTTTTGAAAGACTTGAAATAAACTATCTCCTCTTGTCATTAGTTTATACTTCCTTTGGTTAGGAAATCTTTCCTTCCTCAAGTGTACCTAAACCCAATCACCAGGTTCAAATACTACTTGCTTTCGACCTTTGTTGTGTTGTTTCTCATATTATAGAGTTTTCTTTTTAATTTGTGTCTGGACTCATTTTTGTAATGCTTTGACAAAATCAGCCTTTTGCTTACCATCTAAATTGGCTTTTTCCAAAGGTAAAGGTAGCAAATCCATATGAGTTAATGGATTGAACCCGTACATAACTTCAAATGGAGAATGGTTTGTTATATCATGCACACTTCTGTTATAAGAAAACTCCATATGTGGCAAACATTCCTCCTAATTTTTTAAATTCTTTTGAATTATGGTCCTCAAAAGTATTGATAAAGTTCGATTTACTACCTATGTTTGTCCATTTGTTTATGGATGACAAGTGGTTGAATACAACAGCCTTATACCCAACTTGCTCCAAAGTATTTTCCAAAAATGACTAAGGAACTTCATATCTCTATCATTCACAATTGTCTTTGGAATGCCATGTAGTCTTACAATTTCTTTGAAGAACAGCCCCGCAACATGTGTTGCATCATCTATTTTATGGCAAGGAATGAAATGTGCCATCTTGCTAAACCTATCAACAACAACAAAAATTGAATCTCTCCCTCCTTTTGACCTAGGTAAACCCAAGATAAAATCCATGGATATATCAACCCAGGCTCACTAGTTATAGGAAGAGGAGTATACAATCCATAAGGCATTACTTTAGATTTAGCTTGTTTACAAGTAATGCATTTCTCACACAATCTTTCAACATCTCTTTTCATGTGTGGCCAAAAGAAATGATCACTTAGCACATCTAAAGTTTTTCTAACCCTAAAATGCCCCATTAAACCTCCACTATATACCTCTCTTATAAGTAATTCTCTCATTAAACATTGAGGAATACACAACTTATTTTCTTTGAAAAGAAAATCATCATGCCCGAAGAACTTATCAAAACCCCCTTTCTTACATGCCCCATAAACATTAGTAAAATTATGATCAGAATTGTATAAATTTTTAATGTACTCAAAACCCAATAATTTTGCATCAAGTTGAGAAATTAGAGCATACCTTCTAGAAAGAGCATCGGCAACCACATTTTCCTTACCTTATTTATACTTGATGATGTATGGAAAGGATTCAATAAACTCCACCCATTTTGCATGCCTACGGTTTAGCTTTCCTCGTCCTTTGAGATATTTCAAGGACTCATGATCGGTATGTATAATGAATTCCTTGTACCAAAGATAGTGCTGCCATGTCTCTAACATTCTTACCAAAACGTAAAACTCCTTGTCATATATCGGGTAGTTAAGACTTGCTCCACTTAGCTTCTCACTAAAGAATGCAATGGGTCTACCTTCTTGCATTAAGACTCCTCCAATTTCTATTCCACCCGCATCTCACTCAATCTCAAAAGTTTTAGCAAAGTTCGGTAAAGCAAGCAAAGGTGTTGAACTGAGTTTGTCTTTAAGCAAGTTAAAAGCATCATCTTGTTTTTCACCCCATCTAAATCCCATATTCTTTTTTATGCATTCAATTAATGGTGCAGCAATTATAGAAAAATCCTTAATGAATCTTCTATAAAAGCTAACAAGACCATGAAAACTTCTAACATCACTAACACTAGTAGGTTTTGGCCACTCTCTAATTACTTTCACTTTTTCTTGATCAACATGTATTCCTTTATCATTAACAACATATCCAAGAAAAATATTTTCATTAGTACAAAAAGTGCATTTCTTTATATTAGCATATAACTTTTCTTTTCTAAGCACGCCAAAAACAACTTTTAAATGTATTATATGCCCATCTAAACTTTTGCTATGCACAAGTATATCATCAATCTCATGAAAGTATTAGGTGCGTTAGTTAGGCCAAAAGGCATAACCAACCATTCATATAAACTATGTTTAGTTTTGAAAGCAGTTTTCCATTAATCACCCTCATATATTCTTATTTGATGATATCCAGATTTTAAATTAATTTATGAAAACATACAAGAACCATGTAATTCATCCAACATATCATTTAGCCTAGGAATAGGATGTCTATACTTTACTGTGATTTTGTTGATGGCTCGACAATCAACACACATTCTCCAAGATCCATCCTTTTTAGGCACCAATAGAATAGGAACAGCACATGGACTCATGCTTTCTCGCACATACTCCTTTTTCATAAGTTCACTTGCTTTTGGATTTTCTTAGTCTCTTCGGGGTTGCATCTATATGCTGGCTTATTTGGTATGCTTGCACTTGGAATGAAATCAATTTGATGCTCAATTCCTCTAATTGGTTGCAAACCATTAGGAATTTCTTCGGGAAAGAGATCCACATTTTCCTGCAAAAGGTCAATAATAACACTAGGCAAACTCTTATCAATTTTGTTAGAAGCAATCAAAATATCCTTGTACATAAGTATAAGGGTTGCCTCATGGTTAAAGCTTTCTTCACATCACTCATCTTGGCATAAACACTCATTTTTTTTTCACTCAAGCTTTCCTTATTTTTTCTCCCTTTGTGTTTCCCAATACTCTCATTTTTACCACTCAACTCACCATTTTCTTTTTTCTCTCTTTCTTATTCCCCCCCAAACTTCTGGTTAATAAAGACTCAAGCTCGTCATATTGTTGTTTTATGCACATTTGGTCTTCAAAAATTGTATTTGGAGGTAAAGGTCCAAGCTGATATTTCTGTCCATCTATGATCAAAGAATAATAGTTCTTGAACCTATCATGTATTACCCTTCAATCATATTGCCAAGGTCTCCCCAACAACATATGACCAGTATACATAGATACCACATCACACCAAACTTTATCTTTATATCTACTAATTGAAAAAGAAACTAACACTTGTCGATTTATCTTTACTACACCATTATCATTCAACTATTATAACTTGTAAGGTTTTGGATGCTTGATAGTAGGTAATTTTAGTTTCTCCACAAGCAAGGTACTTGTGACATTTGTACAACTTCCACTATCAATAATCACATTACACAACTTGTTAGCAATCAAACAATGAGTATGAAACATATTTTCATATTGTTCACCATGTTCAGCATTTTTATTTTGTAAACTAAGTATGCGTTGAACAACTAGATTTTCACCTTTAGCATACTCTACATCACTAGCATCCTCTAGAATGTCATCATCATCCTCTCTCTCACTTTCGGATTCTACAATTCTATCCCTCATGATCATAACTCTCTTATTAGGATATTCATGTACCACATGTCCATGCCCAAGGCACTTAAAACAATTAATACCTCTAGTTTGATTAGCTAGATTCTCACCTTTAACCTTACTGCTTGATTCATTTCTGCCTTTATTTTTATCAATTTTAGGCTTAACAATGGGTTTATCATCCTTTTTACTCCAATTCGGTTTTCAAGAAGAAGAAGAACTAGAATAAGGTTTTGAATCATACCTTGTGCCTTTTCTTTTGAGTTGCCTCTCAATCTTCATGGCCACATTCACCTGTTGAATCTCGAATTTTGATGATAAAATCAATTGGTAAATTATTTGATCTAATCCATGTGTTAAGATAAGTGTACAGGAGTAACTACGATAGCAGTAAGGCGTAAAGCAGATGACGGGCCGGACTCGAAGACTCAAACGATATACCGAGAGCTCGCCAAGAGTTCATCGTCACCAAAAGCTCATCAGAAGATCGCCGGAAGCAAGCTGGAAGACTAGTCGAGAGTTGGTCGGGAGTTCGCCAGAAGACTCATCGAAAAGTTCACTGGAAGATCGCCGAAGTGAAAAATCGATGTATCGGACCATGCTTGCCTTAATTGTAGTTAGAACGATAATTAGAGTTGATTTGGGAGGTAATCCCAACAACTTTATTAGGGGCCAATTGGGCTTGGAGTTGGGCTAGTTTGGGCCGGAGTCAAGGCCCAACCAGGATGCTAAATTCCTGGCCGGCGGTGGCACTGCTTGGAAAACAGCACCCCAAGTGGTCTAGGTGGTGGTATGATAAGACCCTAAAGTCTTATCGTAGGCTCTGATACCAAATGATAAGACCCTAAAGTCTTATCGTAGACTCTGATACCAAATGATAAGACCCTAAAGGTCTTATCGTAGGCTCTGATACCAAATGATAAGACCCTAAGGTCTTATCGTGGAAGAAATGGGAGAAAAGGGAATGATAATGATTACTTCGAGGGGATCGGCCCTCCTTGATCTCTTCGAGGGGATCGGCCCTCCTTGATCGCTTCGAGGGGATCGGCCCTCCTTGATCACTTCGAGGGGATCGGCCTCCTAGGGTTTGTCCAAAGACAGAAAATAGTATTTTTCATAGATTTCTGAAAAGAAGCAGTTACATCCTTATTTATAGAGTTCTGCCCAGAGTCCATTAGGACTTGAACTCTAATAATAAATAAATATTAAATAAACCTCTACTTGACTCTAACTGAACCAAACCGACTAAATAAACAACTGGACTAAACAGACTCAATAAACATTATTCAAAAGCTTAGAAAAAGGGTCCTAACAGTTCCTCCCTCTTCAAATCAGCCTTGTCCTCAAGGCTGAGCAGCATCAATCTCGGGGAGCTTATCTTTTAGCACTTCAGTCATAGGCTATCTGTAACGCATCACAACCCATTGATCAAGTAAGTATGATCTCCACTTTTTAATAGTGTAAGCAACAAGTCGGTCTTTCAATGTAGCAATCGTTGCATGAAACTTCTGGCCCTATATAATCAATTTTATCTTTGAACCTTTGCTATCACAAGTGAAAATCCGTCCATCAACGATCTTTACTTCGAATCTGTCATAGTCTTCAATGTGGTGGGCCAATCGGTCAACAATCTCACTGTCCATAAAATTGTTAGTGCTATGAGTATCAATCAAAACTATAACAGGCTGATGTTCTAGAGTTTCGCCAACTTCCATAGTTTGCGGGTTAGAGTAGTCGGTTAATGCATGCATTGTATATATGGTAGGTCCAACATCTTCATTAGAATTTATACCTTCATGATCGGAGTCCACATTCTTAGCTTTCGGTTCCTCTCCAATTGGTTCAATCATCAGAAGTTGCCCTTGTTTACATCGGTGCTCCATACTCCATTTTTCATCATAATACAAACCCCTTGCTGATCTTTCCTTGCTAATTTTTTTCTCATGTAGATTTGCAAATGAGATCGCAGCTATCATAGTACGGGGTTGACGAGCCTTAACTTCACACCGGATCTCTGGAATAAGCCCTTCAATAAATGTATCCAGAAGTTGTCGGTTCGACCAATCTCTAGCTTGATTCGATAATCTTTCAAACCTACTCTAATATTCTAACACTGTAGAAGTTTGATGAATTTTGGCGAGCTGGCAATCAACATTCTCATATTCGGATGGGCCAAAGCGAACAAGAAGCCCTCTTTTGAATTGCTCCCACGAAGGAACTCCGTGAAAAGTTTCATACCAATCGTACCACTGGAGTGCATCTCCCTCGAGTTGGATTGAGACCACTTCTACCTTGGATTCTTCTGGGGTTCTGTGAAAACGGAAAACATTTTCTGCCTTAGAGATCCAATTGGTCGGATCTCCATCTTTCCATCTCGGAAATTCCATCTTCATGTGTGAGTAATTTGTGTCATAATCTTGGGACATTTTTCCTGTATTTTCAGATCTATGCAACGTAAAACTTGAGCCCCCATTTTGTTGAAATTTGCTGAGGCTCTCAATTAGGCTCTTTTTGAAATCATTAAGTGTTTCTTGCAATCGATTCTCAATTCTGATTTCCAATGCTTCCATTTGTGCTTTCACCGAGTTATCAATGGCCATTGCGTAAGACTGCAAATCTGTAATCTCAACTCCTGTTTTTGGTGTCGGGTCAAGGGCATCAACACTATCGATGCGAAGTTGCCGAGGAGGTGGACGCCAAGGCAGTGCTGCGGTCGCTGCGTTAGAGGAAGAGTAGCTACCCTGTGTTTATGTCACTGCGTGAGATGAGAGCACCAAGGCTGAAAGACGACGGTTGCGACTGTTGTGACCCAAGGAAGCAATCGCCGAGCAACCGTGTTGACGCTGCGATGATGGCAACTGACAACTGCAGCAGCGGAGGCAGAACAAGAGGGAGGTGGCGTTGAAGCGGCCGGGGTTGAGGCTGCGGCTACGATGCAGAGCAAGGTGGGCTGCAGCAACGGTACAGATCGAAGGGGTTGAGGTGAAGGCTGTGGTGGCTAGCAGCAGCAGTCGTTGCTGGCCGGCGGCGGTGGAGAAGGAGGCAGCGAGGGTCGTGGCAGGCTGGGCGGCGAGCGGCGTCGTCGCTGGCTGGGCAGCAGTGGCGACGGTGGTGGCAACCGGCGTTCGCAGCAGCAAGGGGATCCACGACTGCGGCAGCAAGGGGACCCGCGACTGCGACGGTGGTAACTGCCCTGTTTCGGTCACCACCAATGCAGAGCAAGGGGAAGCAGCGGCTGGGAAGCGAGCGGGAGCAGTGGCTGGGAGGCGAGCGGCGGTCGTCGCACGGGGGAGTAGCGGCTGGAAGGCGACGGCGACGACGCTCGAGGCGATGTCGGCGGCTGGAAACAAGGGCAGCAGATGTGAGTTGCCGTGATAGCCCTGTTTCGGTTACAAACGATGCAGAGCAAGGAGGATCGACTGCTGGGAGGCGTGCGGCGGTCGTCGCACGATGGCTGGCAGTGGTGGTGGGTCGGCTGGGCGACGACGGCGCTTGAGGGGAAGAGGAGTGCTGGAGGAGGCGCGGCTGCGATTGATGAGGGGCTGCGGCAACAGAGGAACTCTGTTTCTGCAACCGCTGTAAGGAGGGGCTGCGGCAACCGGCGGTTGCGGCTGTGGTGCCGGCGGTCCTTCTCGCTCGAGCGAGATGGAAACGCGAGGAGAAGAGGTTGCTGGCCAGGTGATCGAGCGGAGGCGATGCGGCTGGGAACAAGGGCAATCCGTGAGTTGCCCTGTTTCGGTCGCCGCGAGGAGGGCGACAATCGGTCGTTGCGGCTGCGACCCAAGGGAAGGCGATGGAGAGGCAGCGGTGGTGGCGCGGCTGGGAGCAGCGTCACCAACGATCGCCGAGGAGGAGAGGTCGAGCGGCTGCGCTGCGACGCAAGTGGAGGCGGGCGGCGGTAGTAGGGCTGGGATGGACGTTGGCAGCGTCGTCTCCTAGCCGGGGAACAGCGGCGGCGGTGGTCGCCGGCCGGGAAGCGGGGCGATGGTGGGCGCTGGCCGGAGAGAAGCAGCGGCGGTGGGTTGGCCGGAAGCAGGGGACGCAGTGGTGGCTGTGGCTTCTTCTTCCTCTCGTGTTTCTTCTTTCCTTTTCCTTTTTTTTTTTTTTTTTTGAACGCGATGACGAGAACGCCGAGGATCGCTGCTCTGATACCAAATGATAAGACCCTAAAGTCTTATCGTAGGCTCTGATACCAAATGATAAGACCCTAAAGTCTTATCGTAGGCTCTGATACTAAATGATAAGACCCCTAAAATCTTATCATTTGGTATCAGAGCCTACGATAAGACTTTAGGGTCTTATCATTTGGTATCAGAGCCTACGATAAGACCTTTAGGGTCTTATCATTTGGTATCAGAGTCTACGATAAGACTTTAGGGTCTTATCATTTGGTATCAGAGCCTACGATAAGACTTTAGAGTCTTATCGTTTGGTATCAGAGCCTACGATAAGACCTTTAGGGTCTTATCATTTGGTATCAGAGTCTACGATAAGACTTTAGGATCTGGTACCAAATGATAAGACCCTAAAGTCTTATCGTAGACTCTGATACCAAATGATAAGACCCTAAAGGTCTTATCGTAGGCTCTAATACCAAATGATAAGACCCTAAGGTCTTATCGTGGAAGAAATGGGAGAAAAGGGAATGATAATGATCACTTTGAGGGGATCGGCCCTCCTTGATCTCTTCGAGGGGATCGGCCCTCCTTGATCGCTTCGAGGGGATCGGCCCTCCTTGATCGCTTCGAGGGGATCGGCCTCCTAGGGTTTGTCCAAAGACAGAAAATAATATTTTTCATAGATTTCTGAAAAGAAGCAGTTACATCCTTATTTATAGAGTTCTGCCCAGAGTCCATTAGGACTTGAACTCTAATAATAAATAAATATTAAATAAACCTCTACTTGACTCTAATTGAACCAAACCGACTAAATAAACAACTGGACTAAACAGACTCAATAAACATTATTCAAAAGCTTAGAAAAAGGGTCCTAACATGGTACCACCCAGACTAGGTGATGGTACCGCCGGCAGTTATTGCTGCCAGCAATGGTACTGCCCTTGTTAGGAAGTGGTACCGCCAGAGCTCGGTCTTCGAGCTCTATCAAGTAGTGGTACCGCCCAGTGTCAGATGTCAAGTGGTAGTACCGCCCAATAATGGTGGTGGTACTACTAGTACCTCGAAAATTTGGGATGAGACACTTTTTGGCTCCATTTTTAAAAGTTATTGGGGCCTATAAATATCCCACCCTTTTCAGCATGAAAAGGCACCGAAGTGTGATTATAATCTTGAGTTATTGGGGTGTACAAGTGTTGTAAACAAGTGCTAGAGTTCTCCTCCTCCCTTTTTAAATTTTGAGATCATTCAAGAGAAGTGTGTGACTTGTAAGGGTTCTCTCCTAAACCCGACAAAGGGAGAAAGAGCTGTAAAAGGTAATTGGTCTTCACCTATTGAAGGAAGGTCAATAGTGGACGTCGGTGATCTCAACGGAGGAGGAATCCGATAGTGGGTATAGGTCACATTGATCGAACCACTCTAAATCTGGTTTATATTTTATTTTGAGTAATTTTCTTTAACTGCAAATCATTTTATAGCAAAGTGCTTCTTCTCCTCATCTTACTTTCACTACACTTACGCTCTCTTATGTTTTAAAGTTACTATCTTTTCGAATCGATTTCCTTCGAACGTACGAAATATTTTCTGAAATCATAAAAAGTTTTCCACTGCACTAATTCACCCCCCCCCCCCTCTTAGTGCTGCTCTTGATCCTAACAATTGACATTAGAGCAAGGTTTACTCTCGTTTGGTTTAAAACCCAAGAGAGATGGCATTTGCCGGCAACCAAGAGGGTCATTCAATTACACGTCTGCCTATGTTCAATGGGACGAATTACACATATTGGAAGACTAGAATGAAGATCTTCCTAATTTTAATGGATTTTGAGTTATGGAACATTGTTGAAAACGGTTTTCAAAAGTCTTCTCTTCCAATGAACGATTGGAATGAGTTAGAGAAGAAGACTTTCACTCTAAATGCCAAGGCTATGAATGTCTTGTTTTGCGCATTAGATAAAAATGAGTTTAATCGAGTGTCGATTTGTGAAATAGTTTTTGATATTTGGCACACACTTGTAGTGACTCATGAAGACACTAGTAGAGTGAAGGAGTCAAAAATTAATCTCTTAGTGCACACTTATGAGTTGTTTCGGATGAAACCGAGTAAGACCATTGGAAACATATATACCCAATTTACGGATATTATCAATGGTCTAAAAGGACTTGGTAAAAGTTTCTTGGATTTTAAACTTGTTAATAAAATTTTAAGATTCCTTCTAAAGAGTTGGGACCCTAAAGTAATGGCCATTCAAGAGGCCAAAGATCTAAATAATTTTCTTCTCGAAGAACTAATTAGGTCACTAATGACCTATGAAATGACTTGTAAAGCTCATGAAGAGCTTGAGGACACCCTTCCAAAGAACAGGAAGGATATGACACTAAGAACCCATGAAGACCATTTGAAAGAAAACTCAAGTGATGAGGACCTTGATGAAGATTTGACACCCTTAACAAGAAAATTAAAAAAATTCATAGAAAAAATAAATTTAAAAATGACACTAAAAATAAATTTGAACCCATGAAAGGTCAAGTAATATGCTACGAATGCAAGAAGCCGAGATATTACAAGAGTAAATGTCCCCTAACCAAGAAGAGGCAACTAAAGAAGAAGGCTCTCAAAGCAACATGGGACGACTCAAGTGCATCCAAAGAAGAGGAGCCTACCATCATCGAGCAAGTTGCTCACTATGCACTAATAGCCATTGGAGATGAGGTAACAAGTTCATTTGATGCAAATTTATCCTTTGATGAATTATTAAATACTTTTCATGATTTATTTGATGAATGCAAATCAATTAGTAAAAAATATAAATTATTAAAAAAAGAGCATAATTCTCTTGTTAGTGATTTCGATAGATTAGAGATTGAGCATAATAGTAGTTTAACTCCTTGTATGAAATGTGATGAACTAAAAATACTTAGAAAGGTAAACTTGCTACTCAAAGAAACCTTAGAAAAATTTGAGGTTGGTAGCAAGTCTTTGAACATGATCTTTGCCAATAAGGGTCACGTTCATAGGAGAAGTGGAATCGGATTTGTGAGTAGCTCTCACCAAAATCCAACCACTTTTATTAAAAGCCCGACCTTGCATGTTTCACCTCACACCAAATGTAACTTTTATTACAAACTCGGACATATTGCCTATAAATGTCCACTTAAAAGATATAGTCCACATAGATTGATTTGGGTTTAAAAGAACATCAAATGACTCAATGCAACATGATAAGACATGTAGATCGATTTTTAAGGCACCTAAGGTTAAATGGGTACTTAAAAATCATCTTTTTTTATAGAAAAATATAACATTACAAGCTAGGAGTAAGAGATGGTACCTTGATAGTGGATACTCAAGGCATATGACCGGAGATCCATCTCAATTCTCTAAGCTCACTAGCCTAGACGAAGGATATGTCACCTTACAACAACAAGGGTAAAATCATCGGCATATGAACCATGGGTAACAAATCCAACCTTTTTATTGAAGATGTGTTGTTAGCTGATAGCTTAAAGCATAACCTCTTGAGCATTAGTCAATTATGTGATAAAAGATACATTGTTAAATTTGAATCTAATGCTTGCATTATTAAAAAATCATATAAAAACACATTTATGATTGTACTAAAACAAAATAACGTATATACTATTGACATTAATGATCTTTGCAATGAAATATGTTTTTTGATCTTGAATGACGATACTTGGCTTTGGCATAAGAGATTAGGTCATGCTAGCATGAAGCTAATCTCTCAAATTTCATCTAAAGAACTTGTGAGAGGAATTCCTCATATTAAGTTCGTTAAAGATAATGTGTGTTATGCATGTCAACTAGGAAAATAAATAAAAGATAGTTTCAAACCAAAGAATCAAATAAGCACTTCTAGACCATTACAATTGATCCATATGAACTTGTTTGGACCAATTGCTACATCAAACCTAGGAGGTAGTAAGTATGCATTTGTTATTATTGATGATTATAGTAGATATACTTGGACTTACTTCTTAGCATACAAAAACGATTGCTTTAGGTATTTCTTTAAGTTTTGTAAACTTGTTCAAAATGAAAAGGGCTTTATGATTTTGTCAATTCGAGGTGATCACGGTGGTGAATTTCAAAACCATGATTTCCAAGAATTTTATGAATCTAATAGATATAACCATAACTTCTCTACTCTAAGAAATCCTCAACAAAATAAAGTAGTAGAAAGAAAGAATAGAAACTTACAAAAAATGACAAGAACCATGTTGAATGAACATAGCCTACCAAATATTTTTGGGCCGAAGCCGTAAACACGGCATGCTATGTCATGAATAGAGTTCTAGTAAGACTCTTACTCACCAAAACTCCTTATGAGTTGTGGAATAACAAAAAACTCAATGTTTTATATTTTAAAGTTTTTGGGTATAAATGTTTTATCTTGAATGAAAAAGATGCCTTAGGAAAATTTGATACTAAATCTGATGAAGGAATTTTTCTTAGCTATTCTTTTATTTCTAAAGCATTTTATATATTTAATAAAAGAACTTTAATTATAGAAGAATCTATTCATGTTGTTTTTAATAAAGTTTCTGAAGTTAAGAAAAATGATTTTGATGATGATGTTGATGCTTTGAATTTAAATAAAACCCCTTCTCTATCTAGCAACTTGGATGCATCTACTTCCGAAACATCCATACCCAAGGATTGGAAGTATGTAGATACTCATCCTAAGGAGCTAATCATAGGAGATACATCTAAAGTGGTTCAAACTCGTTCCTCTCTTAAGAATTTTTGAACAAACGCCGCTTTTCTCTCTCAAATTGAATCTAAATGCATTGACGAGGCATTGAAATATGATTTATGGGTTATCACAATATTAGATGAGTTAAATCAATTTGAGAAAAATGAGGTGTGGAAGCTTATTCCTAGGCCAAATGACCATTTAGCTATTGGTACTAAATGAGTCTTTAGAAACAAGTAAGATGAATTTGGTATTGTGGTTAGAAACAAGGTTAGATTAGTAGCTAAAGGTTTCAACCAAGAAGAAGGTATCGATTACAAAGAAACTTCGCTCCTATGGCTCAATTAGAAGCCATAAGGATGCTCCTTACCTATGCTAGTAGCAATAATTTTAAATTGTTTCAAATGGATGTTAAAAATATTTTTCTTAATGGCTTTATCTCCGAATAAGTTTATGTTGAACAATCTCCCAGATTTGAGAATGATAATTTTCCTAATCATGTGTTTGAATTGACTAAAGCTCTATATGGATTGAAACAAGCCCTAAGGGCTTGGTATGAGACACTTAACTCATTTTTAATTTATAATAATTTCTCTAAAGGCAAGGTCGATACTATATTGTTTATTAAATATTTTAAAAATAATTTTTTTATTATTCAAATTTATGTTGATGACATTATTTTTGGTTCTACAAATGAATCCTTATGTGAATCATTTGTAAAAAGCATGAGTCTAGAATTTGAAATGAGCCTAATGAGGGAACTGTTAGGATCGAGAGCACTAAGAGGGGGGGGGGGGGGGGTGAATCAGTGCAGCGGAAATCTTTCAGCGATTAAAAACGAAAGCTACGTTCGTTCGATAAAAACTATTTTGATGCAAAAGCCGATTCTAAGATTACTTATGATTAAGTGCAGTTTACGTCTGAACACAGTTTGCGTCTAAGCGTAGTTTACGCAGTTTGCGTCTAAATGCAGTTTGCGTCTAAGCGTAGTTTACGCAGTTTGCGTCTAAATGCAGTTTGTGTCTAAATGCAGATTGCGTCTAAGCGTAGTTTGCATCTAAGCGCAGTTTGCGTCTAAGCTCAGATTGCGTCTAAGCGCAGTTTGCGTCTAAGCGCAGATTGCGTCTAAGTGCAGTTTGCAGTTATAAATGGAGTCAAAACGTAAACGTAAACTGCAAAGAAACTCGTTCGTAAAAGCGCAGAAGATAGTTTGCAGTTATAAATAGAATCAAAATGTAAATGTAAACTGCAATGTAAAGATCGTACGAAAACACCGATTTACGTCTGAATGCAGATTCGGAAAGATCAGAACTTAGAAACTTGTTCGTAAAAGTGCAGAGAGCAGTAGCTATGTAGGAGGTTTGCAGTAATGATAAAGTGCTCAAAATAAACGCAAACCAGAGATTTAGAGTGGTTCGGTCAGTCTTGACCTACTCCACTTTTGGCTTCCTCTACTGACGAGGTCACCGACGTCAACTAGAGGCCTTGCTTCAATAGGCGAAGGCCAACTGCCCTTTTACAGTTTCACTCCTTTTGACGGGCTCAGGAGACAACCCTTACAGAAACAGAAAGAGGAGAACTTTTGGACTTTACACAAATTTGAGCTCTTAGAATCACAGAAAAGATCAAGAATTCGGTGTAGGTCTGTATCTTTTCAGTGCTGAATGGGTGGGGTATTTATAGGCCCCAACCCAGTTCAAATTTGGAGCTCAAAACGATCAAATCCCGGAATTTCGGGATCAGGCGGTTGCACCTCCTGACTGGAGAGGTTGCACCGCCTGGCAGAGCTCGAAGACTGAGCCTCTGGGCGGTGCTACCTCTATTAGGGGCGGTTGCACCTCTTTGCCAGAGCTCGAAGACCGAGCTTAGGCGGTTGCACCGCCTGACTGGAGAGGTTGCACCGCTTGGCAGAGCTCGAAACTTGAGCTCTGGCGGTACTACCTCTTGACAAAGGAGGTTGCACCGCCCAGTCTTGCTCGGAGACTGAGCCCTGGGCAGTTGCACCTCTTGGCTGGGGCGGTTGCACCGCCCAGTCTCGCTGGGAGACATAGCCTGGGCGGTGCTACCTCCCTGCCTGGGCGGTTGCACCTCCCACAACAACCTGGGTCCGAATGGGTTGAACCATTCGACCCAATTTGAGTTCTTCAGGGGCCCAATTGCCCCAGGATTAAGCCAATGGGATCACCTCCCATTTCTAACTTAATCAACGTGCTAACTACGATTATTTTCTAAGACATATTCTGCAGCTTGCTTCGGTGCGTCACTCGCTTCTTCCGGCGAGTTTCCGGCGAACTTCCGTCGATCAACCGATGAACCCTCGGTGATGCTCCTACGGACTTCCGGCAAACTCCTGGACTGCGACGATCCACTTGGCAAGTTCCGACGAGCTCCTTTGGCAAGCTTCTGGACTTCTCGGATTTGTTCCCGTAGAACCTCCGACGATTGTCCGAACTTCCGTCGAGCTTTCGAACTCCCAACGTGATCATTGTCATGACTCCGGCGCAACTCCTGCTGCATGTCTTACTTTTATCGTAGTTAATCTTGCACACTTATCTCAACACAAAAATTAGACAACAAATGACAATTGACTTCATCATCAAAATCTGAGATTCAACAATCTCCCCTTTTTTGATGATGACAATCAATTGATAATGGAGTTAACCTTAACTCCCCCTGTCTATATGCCATACTTCTTGAATTTAAAAACTTTATAAATTCAAGAGACATATTCCCATCATGATTCCTATCATAATGTATCTCTTTGAAGATGATGTCAAGGCTTGACATACATTTTCAAATTTAACAAGTTTGAATGATGGTTATTGTAGCAATTCATCATATTGTAAGATATCGACATGTAAAGCTGTGAAGCAAGATTTTGATATCATTACATGATGTACACATTTCGAATATTTTAGCAAGTGTAGCATTGCATCACATGGTAAGATATCAGTTCGTACGATGCAAATTTTTGTTTGATATCTTGATACAGGGCATATGTCAATCATATATTTCTTGGTGATGCAAGTATGGCCTAATCATAGTATCAGTGATAGCAACCATATCATTATTAGTGATAGCAGGTATGGCCTAATCATAACATCAGTAATAGCAACCATATCAATTCATATTTTTCTCCCCCTTTGTCATCAACAAAAAGCATGGTAGCATTATCAAAAAGCATGGTAGATGTGATTCCAGCAGGTTATCAAGCACATAAAGGAAGGCATGACACATATAATACTTTGAGTATCTCTTCTCCTTGTTATGTTATAGTTCGTTGCTTGAAGGAGGAAACTCATTTTTCAAAAAGTTTTCATAAGAATGTATAGGAAAATCCTATTTTTAGCATTCAAACCGAAAATACGATGATCTTCTTACATGCATTCGAATATGAGTAAGCTATTGATTTTCAAAAACATTTGTCACATAATTTCCAACATGTTATTTGATCAAGTGATATCAAGGCATGTAATAGTAATCAATAACGTCCGAAAAATAATTTTAACTAGTTTAAGTATTGGGACACATCAACATTCTTAATTCTCTTCTTATGAAATCAAATTGTTCTTCACTTAGAGGTTTTGTAAAGATATCAGCTAGTTGATGTTTTGTATCAATGAATTCTATTATTACTGTTAGGATCGGAGCGGCACTAAGAGGGGGGGGTGAATTAGTGCAGCGGATTAAAACTTTGATTTTAACAAAATCTTTCGTACGTTAAGAACGAAACTTGAGAAATTTAACTTGAAGGCGTATTCTTAAAGTTGCGCAGCAAGAGTAATAAGGAACTAAAGCAGTAAGAAGATTTGCAGTAATGTAAATGACAATAATAAAAAGCAAACCAGAGATTACGCCGATTTTTAGAGTGGTTCGGTCAAATGACCTACTCCACTTGCGAGGCCCCTCTTCGATGAGGCTCCCACCTTCCACTAGCAAGTCTCTTGAAATGGAAGGGTAAACACCCCTCTTACAACCTTTTACAAGCAGCTCAACCTCTTACAAATTTTCAATAAGAAAGAAGGAGGAGAACTCTCTAGCAAATTGAAAACAAGACTTGCTAAGACTTTCTAAGACTTTTCTCTCAATCAAAATGCTTCTCAAAAGTTGTAACCTCAGCTGAGATTTGAGGGGTATTTATAGGCCTCAAGAGGATTCAAATTTTGGGCTCCAAAATTTGAATTCTCTTAGGGTTCCGGTGCTGGCGGTTCCACCGCCCAGCCAGGCGGTGCCACCGCCCAGCCAAGGAGGTGTCACCGCCCAGCTAGGCGGTGCCACCGCCTACAGTGTTTTCAGCCCGACTACAGTGTTTTCAGCCCGACTATAGTGCTTTCAGCCACTAGTTGGGCTTCAATATTGGCTCTCTAGTTCGCTGGTTTAGCTTAATTTTTAGCCTAAACCAACTCTGACTTTGGGCCCAGTTGGCCCCTAACCAGGATATAGGTTTATCTCTTAATCCTAATCCTAATTACAAGTGGACTACATAACCAAAACACGTCCTAAGCAAATTTTCAACCGCGAACGTCGAGTCTTGTTCTAGCGAGCTTTCCGACGAACTTTTTGCCGACGGGCTTCTAGCAAGCTCCCGAACTTGTGATGACTTTAATGAGTAGCCGAGCCTTCTCGGTGATCTCCGTGAACCTCCGACGATTTCTTCGGCGAACTTCCGACACGTTCCCGATTTCTTCTCGGATGGTTCCGGCAGCATCTCCGATGATTCTTCGGTCTCTTAAACGTCCATTGAGCTCGACTCCGGTATCCTTGCTTTATGTTTTCTGGTTATCATAGTTAATCCTGCACACTTAACTCAATAATATGGATTAGATCAATTAACCCACCAATTGATTACATCATCAAAATCCGAGATTTAACAATCTCCCCCTTTTTGATGATGACAATCAATTGATGACGGAGTTAAACATAACTCCCCCTATCTATATGCCATATTATGAGTAGATAAAAAACACTTGAATTCCATCCCATTGGATTCAAGCATAACCCGATAAGTTCTAACCATAGAACTTATCGTTATTCTCATTAAGCATAATGTAAATGCGAAACTTTGATGAAAATCTTTTTCAAGTCGAAAGATAAGAGACAAATTTTACTATGACAAGAGATAAAGATTTTCAACTTGAATTGCATGATTATACATTTTAGACATGCATTCAATATGATCAATCAATCTTACGATATTTTCAAGGATTTTGCAAGGCATATAAGATAATCATCGGTCGATCACTTTTCTCAAGGATTTTGCAATTCATATTTTGTCATGCTATTAAGAATGATATAAGTCATCACTTTTCTCCCCCTTTGTCATCAACAAAAAGGAAAATGAGACTTGAAGCACATATTTTGTCATACAACGATTTTATCATTGAAAATTAAGTATGCAAAAATATTTACGCAGAGTTCATTTTAGAGGAAAATTCAGCATGCATTCATATTATCTAATCTCTTCTTTCTATGAATAATAGAAATTGTAGATGTATAAGAGAGAGATTGGGATAAAAAAATTCAAGTAGTAATTTCACGAAGTCAAGATCATAATTCGAATACAAACTCATTCAAATCGTCAAATTAATGAAAATCTCAACATTACTTTTTAATCATCACATAAGGCATTTAAAGAATTTTTGAAACATAGGAGAATGATTAATTTAAGCATACAATGTTTCAATCAAATTCAAGTCATGAATGCCAATACTTTTATATTTGTAAGTATCAATTCATGAATGCCAAAAGATATTATTTGTGATTCCAATTTTGCAAGATCAAGATTATGATTTAGATAAAACTTATTTAAATCAAATCGCTAACTTGAAAGTCATAATCAAGTCATCAAAGTCGATTTCGAGATTTCACAACATGTCATATGGAATTTGAAGGAGAGTGAGAGATGGAAAGAAGATGAAAAACTTTACGGAAAATCCAATCAAACAAGTTTATTGTTTAGGGACAATTTAACATACCTAATTCCCTTCTAATGAATTCAAATTGGTCTTCATTCAAGGCTTTTGTGAATATATCTGCTAATTGATGCTTTGTGTCAATGAATTCTAGAACAACATCATTGTTAAGAATATGATTGCGTATGAAATGATGCCTAACGTCGATGTGCTTAGTTCTAGAGTGCTGAATTGGATTTTTAGTAAGGCATATGGCACTAGTATTATCGTATTTTATGGGAATATTTTTAAGGTGAATTCCATAGTCTTCTAATATATTTTTCATCCAAATTACTTGTGCACAACATGCACTTGCAGCAATGTATTCGGCTTCCGCCGTAGATAGTGCGACTGAATTTTGTTTCTTGGAAGTCCAAGAAACAAGTGCATGTCCTAAAAATTGGCATGTTCCGGATGTACTTTTTCTATCTATCCTGCATCCGCCAAAATCGGCATCTGCATAAGCTATTAGATCGAATTTTTCAGATTTTGGATACCATAATCCTAAATTTGGAGTTCCTTTAAGATATCTAAATATTCTTTTAACACTCTTAAGATGACATAATTTAGGATTAGATTGAAACCTAGTGCAAAGTCCTACACTAAACATAATATCCGGTCTAGTCGCAATGAGGTAGAGTAGACTACCTATCATTCCCCTATATGTTTTTTGATCAAAACTTTCACCATTTTCATCCATATCTAACTTAGTCGTAGTACTCATAGGGGTATTTATTGCTTTTGAACTATCCATGTTAAATCGTTTTAACAATTCTAATGTATATTTGGATTGGTTAAGAAATATACCATCACTAAGTTGTTTGATTTGTAATCCCAAAAAGAAAGTTAATTCACCCATTAAACTCATTTCAAATTCAAGACTCATACATTTGGCAAATGATTCACATAGTGATTCATCCGAAGAGCCAAACACAATATCGTCAACATAAATTTGCACAATAAGAAAATTATTTTTAAAATGTTTAATAAACAATGTAGTATCAACCTTGCCTTTGGTAAAATTATTTAAAATAAGAAAGGAACTAAGCCTTTCATACCAAGCTCTAGGAGCTTGTTTTAAGCCATAGAGAGCTTTAGTCAATTTGAATACATGATTAGGAAGAAGAGAATTTTCAAATCCGGGAGGTTGTTCTACAAATACTTCTTCGGAAATAAAACCATTCAAGAA
Organism: Musa acuminata AAA Group; assembly: GCF_036884655.1. Classification (NCBI taxonomy): domain Eukaryota; kingdom Viridiplantae; phylum Streptophyta; class Magnoliopsida; order Zingiberales; family Musaceae; genus Musa; species Musa acuminata. The sequence goes on from NC_088350.1 coordinate 15,081,031, forward strand.
AGCACTTTTAACATCCATTTGAAATAGTTTAAAATTATTACTACTAGCATAGGCAAGGAGCATCCTTATGGCTTCTAATCGAGCCACGGGAGCGAAGGTTTCTTCGTAATCGATACCTTCTTCTTGGTTGAAACCTTTGGCCACTAATCTAGCCTTGTTTCTAACCACGATACCATTTTCGTCTTGCTTGTTTCTAAAGACCCACTTAGTACCTATGACTAAGTGGTCACTTGGTCTAGGAACAAGCTTCCATACCTCATTCCTCTCAAATTGGTTCAATTCTTCTTGCATTGCAATGATCCAAAAATCATCTTTTAAGGCTTCGTCAATGCATTTAGGTTCAATTTGAGAAAGGAAAGCGGCGTTAGCACAGAAATTTTTGAAAGAAGAACGAGTTTGAACCCCTTTTGATGTATCTCCTATAATTTGCTCTTTTGGATGAGCATCTACATACTTCCATTCTTTTGGTAAAGAAATTTCGGAAGAAGATGCATTCAAATGGCTATTTTGAGGAGAGGGTTCATTTAAATTCAAATTATCAAAACCAAGATCATCATCAAAATCATTTTTCTTTAAATCGAAAGTTTCATTAAAAACTACATGAATAGACTCTTCAATTACTAAAGTTCTTTTATTAAAAACCCGAAAAGCTTTAGAAACGGAAGAGTAACCAAGAAAGATGCCTTCATCGGATTTAGCATCAAATTTTCCTAAAGCATCCCTTTCATTTAAAATAAAGCATTTACAACCAAAAACTTTAAAATAGGAGATGTTTGGTTTTTTGTTATTCCATAATTCATAGGGAGTTTTGGATAAGGATGGTCTTATTAGAACTCTATTCATGATGTAGCAAGCCGTATTTACGGCTTCGGCCCAAAAGTACTTAGGTAAACTATGTTCATTCAACATAGTTCTTGCCATTTCTTGTAGGTTTCTATTTTTCCTTTCAACTACTCCATTTTGTTGAGGATTTCTTGGAGTTGAGAAGTTGTGATTGTACCCATTACTTTCGCAAAAATTTTGAAAGTCACGATTTTGGAATTCACCACCGTGATCACTCCGAATTGATGAAATCATGAAGCCTTTTTCGTTTTGAGTGAGTTTACAAAATTTAGAGAAACACTTGAAGCAATCACTTTTGTGAGCTAAGAAATAGGTCCAAGTGTATCTAGAGTAGTCATCCACAATCACAAAAGCATATTTGCTTCCACCTAGACTTGTTGTATCAATTGGTCCAAATAAGTCCAAATGGATCAATTGTAATGGTCTAGTAATGCTAATTTGATTTTTTGGTTTGAAGCTTGTTTTTATTTGTTTGCCTAGTTGACATGCATCGCATACTTTGTCCTTAATAAACTTTATATTTGGAATTCCTCGTACTAATTCTTGAGATGAGATCTTAGATATTGTTTTCATGCTTGCATGGCCTAATCTCCTATGCCAAAGCCAAGCATCATCATTTACGGCGGAGAAGCACATTTCATTACTTAGTTCATCAAGATTGATGGTATAGACATTATTTTGTTTTAAAGCAATCATAGTCATGTTATGATTTGGTTTTTCAATAATGCACATATTTGATTCAAATCTAACGATGTAACCTTTATCGCATAGTTGACTAATACTCAAGAGATTATGTTTCAATCCATCAACTAGTAAGACATCATCAATGGAAAAATTAAATTTGTTACCAATAGTTCCCTTGCCAATGATTTTGCCCTTGTTGTTGTCTCCGAAGGTAACGTACCCTTCTTCTTTGCTAGTGAGCATAGAGAAATGAGATGGATCTCCAGTCATATGTCTTGAGCATCCACTATCGAGATACCATCTCTTGCTCCTAGCTTGTGGGTTTGTCTACAAAAGAGGATGATTTTTAGGTACCCATTTGATTTTGGGTGCCTCAAAAATTGACCCACTAACTTTGTTATTTATGATTGAATTCTTTATAGTTCCTTTAGGAACCCATATTAATTTTTGTGAACTAATTTTCCTAAATGGGCATTTGTAGGCAATATGTCCGGATTTGCAACAAAAGTTGCATTTCATATAAGAGGAAACATGTAATGTAGGTCCTTTTATGAAAGTGGTAGGATTTTGATGTAATCCTTTTACAAATCAAATTCCATTTCTATTTGCGATGTGACCCTTATGTGCAAGGATCATATCTAATCCTTTGCTACCAACCTTAAACTTGTTTAAGGTTTCCTTAAGAAGCAAATTTTCATTTTTTATTGCTTCTAAGTGCTCACACTTAGAGCATGGAGGAGTTTGAAGACTATCAAACTTATCTTATAGCAAAGCATGCTCTTTCTTTAAGATACTTAACTTCTTGCTAACAGTTCTACATTCATCAAATAATTCATGAAAAGCGATAGATAGTTCTTCAAAAGATAAGTCTTCATTAAATAAATCACATACCTCTTCTCCTAACGCCATTAGCGCGTAATGAGCAACTTGCTCGGTGTTGGACTCCTCTTCTTCGGATGCGCTTGAATCATCCCACGTTGCCTTGAATGCCTTCTTCTTTGATGTTCTTTTTTTGGCTTGAGGACAATCGTTCTTATAGTGTCCCGGTTTTTTGCATTCATAGCAAATCACTTGGTCCTTCTTTTGTTCAAATTTATTTTTTGTATTAATTTTAAATCTGTTCTTTCTTAAATATTTTTTAAACTTTTGAGTCAAAAGTGCAATGTCATTGTCACTGTCCTCATCACTTGATGTTCCTTTCAAGTGGTCTTCTTGTGATTTGAGTGCCATATCCTTCCTGTTCTTTGGAAGGGGGTTCTCGAGTTCGTCATGAGCTTGACATGTCATTTCGTAGGTCATTAGAGACCCAATGAGTTCTTCAAGAGGGAATGCTTTAAGGTCTTTGGCCTCTTGAATGACCGTAACTTTTGGATCCCAACTTTTAGGGAGGGATCTTAAGATTTTAGTTACTAGTTCAAAGTTAGTAAAATCTTTACCAAGAGCTTTGAGTCCATTGATGACATCCGTAAACCGAGTGTACATGTCTCCGATGGACTCACTTGGTTTCATTCGGAAAAGTTCGTAAGAGTGCACAAGGATGTTGATTTTGGACTCTTTCACTCGGCTAGTGCCTTCATGAGTGACCTCAAGAGTTCTCCAAATATCAAAAGCCGAATCACACATTGAAACACGATTAAATTCGTTTTTGTCTAGTGCACAAAACAAGGCATTCATAGCCTTTGCATTTAAAGCAAAAACCTTCTTCTCCGATTCATCCCATTCGCTCATCGGAAGAGAAGATTTTTGAAATCCATTCTCGACAATAGACCAAAGCTCAAAGTCCATAGAAATGAGGAAGATTCTCATGCGAGTCTTCCAATATGTGTAATCCGACCCATTAAACAAAGGTGGTCGTGCAATAGAATGGCCCTCTTGCATGCCGGAGTAAGCCATCTCTCTTGGGTATTAAACCAAATATGAGAGATAACCTTGCTCTGATACCACTTGTTAGGATCGGAGCGGCACTAAGAGGGGGGGGTGAATTAGTGCAGCGGATTAAAACTTCGATTTTAACAAAATCTTTCGTACGTTAAGAACGAAACTTGAGAAATTTAACTTGAAGGCGTATTCTTAAAGTTGCGCAGCAAGAGTAATAAGGAACTAAAGTAGTAAGAAGATTTGCAGTAATGTAAATGACAATAATAAAAAGCAAACCAGAGATTACGCCGATTTTTAGAGTGGTTCGGTCAAATGACCTACTCCACTTGCGAGGCCCCTCTTCGATGAGGCTCCCACCTTCCACTAGCAAGTCTCTTGAAATGGAAGGGTAAACACCCCTCTTACAACCTTTTACAAGCAGCTCAACCTCTTACAAATTTTCAATAAGAAAGAAGGAGGAGAACTCTCTAGCAAATTGAAAACAAGACTTGCTAAGACTTTCTAAGACTTTTCTCTCAATCAAAATGCTTCTCAAAAGTTGTAACCTCAGCTGAGATTTGAGGGGTATTTATAGGCCTCAAGAGGATTCAAATTTTGGGCTCCAAAATTTGAATTCTCTTAGGGTTCCGGTGCTGGCGGTTCCACCGCCCAGCGCTCGGGTGCTGGGCGGTGCAACCGCCCAGCCAAGGAGGTGTCACCGCCCAGCTAGGCGGTGCCACCGCCTATAGTGTTTTCAGCCCGACTACAGTGTTTTCAGCCACTAGTTGGGCTTCAATCTTGGCTCTCTAGTTCGCTGGTTTAGCTTAATTTTTAGCCTAAACCAACTCTGACTTTGGGCCCAGTTGGCCCCTAACCAGGATATAGGATTATCTCTTAATCCTAATCCTAATTACAAGTGGACTACATAACCAAAACACGTCCTAAGCAAATTTTCAACCGCGAACGTCGAGTCTTGTTCTGGCGAGCTTTCCGACGAACTTTCTGCCGACGGGCTTCTAGCAAGCTCCCGAACTTGTGATGACTTTAATGAGTAGCCGAGCCTTCTCGGTGATCTCCGTGAACCTCCGACGATTTCTTCGGCGAACTTCCGACACGTTCCCGATTTCTTCTCGGATGGTTCCGGCAGCATCTCTGATGATTCTTCGGTCTCTTAAACGTCCATCGAGCTCGACTCCGGTATCCTTGCTTTATGTTTTCTGGTTATCGTAGTTAATCCTGCACACTTAACTCAATAATATGGATTAGATCAATTAACCCACCAATTGATTACATCATCAAAATCCAAGATTTAACAATTACATCATGATTCGTAACATGATCTCGTATAAAGTGATGTCTGATATCAATATGTTTTGTTCTTGAGTGTTGTATAGGGTTTTTTGTTAGGCATATTGCACTTGTGTTATCACATTTAATGGGAATATTTTTAAGATGAACTTTATAATCTTCTAAGGTATTTTTCATCCAAACAACTTGTGCACAGCATGCACTTGCTGCAATATATTCAGCTTCGGTTGTTGATAGTGCAACCGAGTTTTGTTTCTTAGATGACCAGGAAACAAGGGCATGTCCTAAGAATTGACATGTTCCTGATGTGCTTTTTCTATCTAATCTATAGCTAGCGAAGTCCGTATCAGCATAAGCAATTAACACAAGCTTCTCTGATTTTGGGTACCATAATCCTAGATTTGTGGTACCATTAAGATATCTGAGTATTCTTTTAACTGCTTTGAGATGAGATATCTTAGGGTTTGATTGAAATCTAGCACAAAGTCCTACACTGAACATTATGTCTGGTCTAGTTGCAGTGAGGTAAAGTAAACTTCCTATCATACCCCTATAGGTTTTTTGATCGAAGCTTTCTCCACTTTCATCAATTTCTAACTTAGTGGAGGTGCTCATAGGAGTATTAGTAGCTTTTGAGTTATTCATATTAAACTTCTTTAGTAAACTCATAGCATATTTAGTTTGACTAATAAAGATGTCATTGCTTAGTTGTTTGATTTATAGACCTAAGAAGAATGTTAACTCTCCCATTAGACTCATTTCGAATTCAAGACTCATAGTTTTAGCAAAGGATTCACAAAGAGATTCATTCGTAGAACCAAAGATAATATCATCAACATAAATTTGAACAATGAGAAAATTATTTTCAAAGTTCTTGATGAATAATGTAGTATCAACCTTGCCTTTTATGAAATTATTTTCAATAAGAAAAGAACTATGTCTCTCATACCAAGCCCTTGGAGCTTGTTTTAAACCATAGAGAGCTTTAGTTAATCTAAACACATGATTAGGGAGACTATTATTTTCAAATCCAGGAGGTTGTTCAACATAGACTTCTTCGGAAATAAAGCCATTAAGAAAAGCGCTTTTAACATCCATTTGAAATAATTTAAAATTATTACTACTAGCGTAGGCAAGGAGCATTCTTATGGCTTCTAATCGAGCCACAGGAGCGAAGGTTTCTTCATAATCGATACCTTCTTCTTGGTTGAAACCTTTGGCCACTAATCTAGCCTTGTTTCTGACCACGATACCATTTTCATCTTGCTTGTTTCTAAAGACCCATTTAGTACCAATAACTAAATGGTCATTTGGCCTAGGAACAAGCGTCCACACCTCATTTCTCTCAAATTGATTCAATTCATCTTGCATTGCGATAATCCATGAATCATCTTTCATGGCTTCATCAACACATTTGGGTTCAATTTGGGAGAGAAAGGCGGCGTTGGCACAAAAATTTTTAAAAGAAGATCGTGTTTGAACCCCCTTTAATGTGTCTCCTAAGATTAACTCCTTAGGATGAGCATCTACATACTTCCAATCCTTGGGTAAGGAAATCTGGGAAGTGGATGCATCCAAGTTGCTAGTTGGAGACGGGGTTGCGTTTAAATTCAAAGAATCAAAATTAACATCATCGTCAAGATCATTTTTCCTAATTTCGGAAATCTCATTAAAAACAACATGGATGGATTCTTCAATAATTAAAGTTCTTTTATTGAAAATACGAAAAGCTTTAGAAACCGAAGAATAACCAAGAAAGATTCCTTCATCAGATTTAGCATCGAATTTTCCTAAGTTATCCTTTTCATTTAAGATAAAACATTTACACCCAAAGACTTTAAAATATGAGACATTAGGTTTTTTGTTATTCCATAACTCATAAGGAGTTTTGGTGAGTAAGGGTCTTACCAGAACTCTATTCAAAATATAGCATGCAGTGTTTACCGCTTCGGCCCAAAAATATTTGGGTAGGCTATGTTCATTCAACATGGTTCTTGCCATTTCTTGTAGATTTCGATTTTTTCTTTCTACTACCCCATTTTGTTGAGGATTTCTTGGAGTAGAGAAGTTATGGTTGTATCCATTGAGTTCACAGAATTCTTAGAAGTCATGGTTTTGAAATTCTCCACCATGGTCACTTCTAATTGACGAAATCATAGAACCCTTCTGATTTTGAACAAGTTTACAAAACTTGGTAAAATATTTAAAGCATTCATTTTTTTATTTTAAGAAGTAGGTCCATGTATATCTGCTATAGTCATCAACAATGACAAAGGCGTACTTGCTACCTCCAAGACTCGATGTAGAGATTGGTCCGAATAAGTCCATATGGATCAATTGTAAGGGCCTAGAGGTGCTTATTTGATTCTTAGCTTTAAAACTACCCTTAATTTGTTTACCTAATTGGCAAGCATCACATATATTATCTTTGATGAACTTGATATGAGGAATTCCTCTTACAAGTTCTCTAGATGATATTTGAGTGATTAGTTTCATGCTAGCATGACCTAATCTTCTATGCCATAGCCAAGCATCCTCATTCATAACCGTAAAACACATTTCATCACATAAATCATTGATGTCAATAGTGTATACGTTATTTTATTTTAATGCAATCATAGACATGTTCTTATGTGGTTTTTCAATGATGCAAGCATTAGATTCGAATTTGACAGTGTATCCTTTATCACATAATTGACTAATGCTCAAGAGGTTATGTTTTAAACCATCAACTAACAAAACATCTTCAATAAAGAAGTTGGATTTGTTACCTATGGTTCCTTTGCCAATGATTTTACCCTTGTTGTTGTCTCCGAAGGTGACATAGCCTTCGTATATGCTAGTGAGCTTAGAGAATTGAGATGGATCTCCGGTCATATGCCTTGAGCATCCATTATCAAGGTACCATCTCTTGCTCCTAGCTTACGATGGTGTGGGTTTCTACAAGAAAGGATAATTTTTAGGTACCCATTTGCTTTTGGGTGCCTCAAAGATAGATCTACATTGTTTATCATGTTACATAGAGTTTATCATGGTTCCTTTAGGAACCCAAATCAATTTGTTTGGACTAATTTTCTTGAATGGACAATAATGCGTCTTGTGTCCAATTTTGTAACAAAAGTTACATTTTGCTTGGTGTTGAACATGTAAGATGGGGCCTTTTATAAAGGTGGTTGGATTTAGGTGAGGACTTCTCACAAATCCAATTCCACTTCTTTTTGGAACGTGACCCTTATTTGCAAGGATCATGTTCAATGACTTGCTACCAACCTCGAATTTCTTCAAGGTGTCCTTAAGTAGCAGGTTTTCTTTTTGGAGAGTTTCTAGATCATGACATTTGATACATGAATTTAAACTATCATGATATTCAATTTTTAACTTATCAAAATCATAGGTAAGACTATCATGCTCCTTTTTCAGCAATTTGTATTTTCTATTGATAATCTTGCATTCATCAAATAAGTCATGGAAGGCATTTAATAATTCATCGAAAGATAAATCAGCATATAATAAATTCGTTACCTCCTCTCCGATGGCCATTAAGGCGTAATGAGCAACTTGCTCGGTGTTGGACTCCTCTTCTTCAGATGCACTCGAATCATCCCATGTTGCTTTGAGCGCCTTCTTTTTTGTTGTTCTATTTTTGGCTTGGGGACAATCACTCTTGTAGTGTCCTGGCTTTTTGCACTCATAGCAAATAACTTGGTCTTTCTTGGGTTCAAGTTTACTTTTAGTGTCATTCTTAAACTTGTTTCTTTTAATGAATTTTTTAAATTTTCTTGTTAGAAGTGCCAAGTCATCATCACAGTCCTCATCACTTGAGTTTTCTTTCAAGTGATCTTCCAAAGTTCTAAGTGCCATATCCTTCCTGTTCTTTGGAAGGATGTCTTCTTGCTCTTCATGAGCTTTGCAAGTCATCTCGTAGGTCATTAATGACCCAATTAGTTCTTTAAGAGGGAAGTTGTTTAGATCTTTTGCCTCTTGAATAGTAGTGACTTTAGGATCCCAACTCTTAGGAAGGGATCTTAGAATTTTATTTACAAGCTCATAATCCGAAAAACTTTTTCCGAGTCCTTTTAGACCATTGACAACATCCGTGAAACGGGTAAACATGTCGCCAATAGTCTCACTCGGTTTCATCCGAAAAAGTTCGAAAGAGTGTAACAAAAGATTGATTTTTGACTCTTTCACTCTACTTGTGCCTTCATGAGTCACTTCGAGTGTGTGCCAAATATCAAATGCAGTTTCACAAATCGAAACACGATTAAACTCGTTTTTATCAAGTGCGCAAAATAAGGCATTCATAGCCTTTGCATTAAGAGCAAAAGCCTTCTTCTCCGAATCGTTCCAATCGATCATTGGAAGAGAAGACTTTGAAAAACCATTCTCAATAAGATTCCAGAGTTCAACGTCCATAGAAATAAGAAAGATCCTCATTCGGGTCTTCCAATAGGTGTAGTCCGTCCCATTAAACATGGGTGGACGTGTAATGGAATGGCCCTCTTGGTTTCCGGCGTAAGCCATCTCTCTTGGGTTTTAATCCGTTTGAGAGTTAACCGTGCTCTGATACCAATTGTTAGGATCGAGAGCACTAAGAGGGGGGTGGGGTGAATTAGTGCAGCGGAAATCTTTCAGCGATTAAAAATGAAAGCTACGTTCGTTCGATAAAAACTATTTTGATGCAAAAGCCGATTCTAAGATTACTTATGATTAAGTGCAGTTTACGTCTGAACACAGTTTGCGTCTAAGCGTAGTTTACGCAGTTTGCGTCTAAATGCAATTTGCGTCTAAGCGCAGTTTACGCAGTTTGCGTCTAAATGCAGTTTGCGTCTAAATACAGATTACGTCTAAGCGCAGTTTGCATCTAAGCGCAGTTTGCGTCTAAGCTCAGATTGCGTCTAAGCGCAGTTTGCGTCTAAGCGCAGTTTGCGTCTAAGCGCAGATTGCGTCTAAGCGTAGTTTGCAGTTATAAATGGAGTCAAAACGTAAACGTAAATTGCAAAGAAACTCGTTCGTAAAAGCGCAGAAGACAGTTTGCAGTTATAAATAGAATCAAAACGTAAATGTAAACTACAATGTAAAGATCGTACGAAAACACCGATTTACGTCTGAATGCAGATTCGGAAAGATCAGAACTTAGAAACTTGTTCGTAAAAGCGCAGAGAGCAGTAGCTATGTAGGAGGTTTGCAGTAATGATAAAGTGCTCAAAATAAACGCAAACTAGAGATTTAGAGTGGTTCGGTCAGTCTTGACCTACTCCACTTTTGGCTTCCTCCACCGACGAGGTCACCGACGTCAACTAGAGGCCTTCCTTCAATAGGCGAAGGCCAACTGCCCTTTTACAGTTTCACTCCTTTTAATGGGCTCAGGAGACAACCCTTACAGAACCTTTCTCTCCTCTCTTTATAACTCAAGACTTGAAGAACAGAAAGAGGAGAACTTTTGGACTTTACACAAATTTGAGCTCTTAGAATCATAGAAAAGATCAAGAATTTGGTGTAGGTCTGTATCTTTTCAGTGCTGAATGGGTGGGGTATTTATAGGCCCCAACCCAGTTCAAATTTGGAGCTCAAAACGATCAAATCCCGGAATTTCGGGATCAGGCGGTTGCACCTCCTGACTGGAGAGGTTGCACCGCCTGGCAGAGCTCGAAGACTGAGCCTCTGGGCGGTGCTACCTCTGTCAGGGGCGGTTGCACCTCTCTGCCAGAGCTCGAAGACCGAGCTCAGGCGGTTGCACCGCCTGACTGGAGAGGTTGCACCGCCTGGCAGAGCTCGAAACTTAAGCTCTGGCGGTGCTACCTCCTGACAGAGGAGGTTGCACCGCCCAGTCTCGCTCGGAGACTGAGCCCTGGGCGGTTGCACCTCTTGGTTGGGGCGGTTGCACCGCCCAGTCTCGCTGGGAGACATAGCCTGGGCGGTGCTACCTCCCTACCTGGGCGGTTGCACCTCCCACAGCAACCTGGGTCCGAATGGGTTGAACCATTCGACCCAATTTGAGTTCTTCAGGGGCCCAATTGCCCCAGGATTAAGCCAATGGGATCACCTCCCATTTCTAACTTAATCAACGTGCTAACTACGATTATTTCCTAAGACATATTCTGCAGCTTGCTTCGGTGCGTCACTCGCTTCTTCCGGCGAGTTTCCGGCGAACTTCCGTCGATCAACTGATGAACCCTCGGTGATGCTCCTACGGACTTCCGGCAAACTCCTGGACTGCGATGATCCACTTGGCAAGTTCCGACGAGCTCCTTTGGCAAGCTTCTGGACTTCTCGGATTTGTTCCCGCAGAACCTCCGACGACTGTCCGAACTTCCGTCGAGCTTTCGAACTCCCAACGTGATCATTGTCATGACTCCGGCGCAACTCCTGCTGCATGTCTTACTTTCATCGTAGTTAATCCTGCACACTTATCTCAACACATACATTAGACAACAAATGACAATTGACTTCATCATCAAAATCTGAGATTCAACAGGAACTAACCTTCTTTATAAGCTTACAAACTTAGCAATGATATATTTTTAATCAAATAAAATATGCTTTAGACTTGCTAAAAAGATTTAACATGGATAGTTCAAAGACTATCAACACTCCTATGAGTACCTCCACTAAGTTAGACATTGACAAAAGTGGAGAAAGCTTTAATTAAAAAGCTTATAAGGGTATGATAGGTAGTTTGCTTTACCTCACTGCAACTAGACCAGACATCATGTTTAGTATAGGACTTTATGCTAGATTTCAGTCTAACCCTAAGCAATCTCATTTAAAAGCTATTAAAAGGATATTTAGATACCTAAAAGGAACTCCTAAACTAGGATTATGGTATCCTAAATCTAAGAACTTTGAATTGCTTGGTTATGCTCATGCGGATTTTACTGGATGTAGTTTAGATAGAAAAAGCACATTCGAAACGTGTCAATTTTTAGGACACACACTTGTTTCTTGGTCTTCCAAGAAATAAAACTCGGTTGCATTATCTACAACCGAAGCTGAATACATAGCTACAGGTGCATGCTGTGTTTAAGTTATATAGATGAAAAACACTTTAAAGGATTATAGAATTGATCTAAAAAGCATACCTATAAAGTGTGACAACACTAGTGCAATATGCTTGGCCAAATATCCTATTCAACACTCTAGAACTAAACACATTGACATTAGACATCATTTTATACGAGATCTTATTAATAATCATGATGTAATATTAGAGTTTATTGATACGAAACATCAATTAGCTGATATATTTACAAAACCCTTAAATGAAGAACAATTTGACTTCATTAGAAGGGAATTAGGGATGTTAAACTATCTGAATTCATGAATTTATTAAATTTTTATTTTCGGACTTTCTTGATCACTCACATGAATCATGATCTTATAGTATACGCAATGAGCTATATGCATTTTTCCATGTGAGTTGTTATGATGCTTGCATACAAATTTTATATGGTAAATCATGAAATCATAGTATGCATATTTTTTTTTTCGAGTTCTATACAATGTTTGAGTATGATATGTATTTTATATGATGAATCATGAACGTACAATCTTCAATACGAAATTTACATGAATGAATCTTCTGGTATCATGCAAATTTTACATGATGAAGTAAATAAGGTTGTGTGCCTCACAACAATAAAAATCATGTAAAATCGTAATCACCTGTGATAGCACCAAACACCAGTGTGAGTAAGTGCTTACTGCCCGTAGGCGGTGGCACCGCCAAGCTGGTGGTAGCACCGCCGATTGTCACGGGTGGCAGGCGGTAGCACCACCCAGCTAGCGGTGCCACCACCTGCAACCTCTGCCCTATAAAAAGCAACTTAGGGATAGTGATAGAACCCACCCCAAGCCCTCCTAAACTACTTCCTCACACTTCTAAACACCTCTCTACCCCTCATTCTTGTTGTGTTAGGATTAGGGGTCGGCACTAAGAGGGGGGGTGAATTAGTATAGTGGTAAAATTACGTCTTCAAAAACTTCATTGCGATAAAACCATTTCCGACAAAAAATCGATTTCAGAATCTTAACTTGAAAGCGTACGTAATGAATTGAAGGCAGTAAACACTTAAGGAAGTTTGCAGTAAGGTAATAGCAGGAATGAAATGTAAACCAGAAAACATAATAGTTTTAGAGTGGTTCGGTCAACGTGACCTACATCCACTTTCGGCTTCCTTCTTTGACAAGGTCACCGGCGTCCACTAGAGGCCTTCCTTCAATAGGAGAAGGCCAATCACCTTTTACACCCCTCTTCTCCTTTTATCGGGTTTAAGAGATAACCCTTACAAGCAGAAATATAAGTTTAAGCTAGAGGAGGGAATACACTTATGATCGTAGCATCGTTTTCTCTCTTTTAATCTCTCTATGCTTGTGTGTTTTAACCAGGGATGAGAGGGGTATTTATAGGCTTCAAGTTGATTCAAACTTGGAGCCTAAAACTTTCTTATCCCCGGTTCCCCAGGTTTGGCGGTACCACCGCCTGGCACCCTGCCAAGGGTGGTACAACCGCCCAGACTAGCGGTACCACCGCTTGACATAGTCTCGAAGACTGTGCCATGATGGTGAGACTTCTTGGGGCACTGTTTGAGCCTTTTATTGGGCCTAACACAGTCCTTACATGGGCCTAGCTAGCCCCTAATTGGGTTGGCCCAAATCCAAGCCCAATTACGTGCTAACTACAAAATCCTAATACATTTGCTAAGCTAAACAAGTCCCTATGTCTATTCTTCCAGCGAGCTTCCGGCGATCTTCTGGCAAACTTTCGACGATCTCTCGGCAATGTTCCAGCGGACTCCCGGTAAGCTCTTGGACTTGATGATAATATTCTTGGCAAGTTCCAATAAGCTTCTCTGGCAAGCTCTGAGACTTCTCGGCTGGTTCTGTCGGAACTTCTAATGAACGTTTGGACTTCTAACGAACTCTCAAACTCCTAAAGAAGTCATGTCCTTGACTTCGGGACTTCATTTTGCTTCATGCCTTGCTATCATAGTTAATCCTGCATATGTAAAAATACACTTCAATCTAGACAATTAATACTAAACATTAATCAAGTTGTTTGGCATGTCTTTAGTCCCTCAACGCTTCGTCTGATTCTTTGGCGCATCATCCTCTCATAGAGCCTATTGCCCACTCGGCCAGTTGACTCTGCAACTTCGATATCCTTGGCATAATATCCGCTCTTCTTGGCTAGATGTCCGAATCCACGGCCCGAAGCCTTCTGTCGATACGTTGACCGATCCACCGGTCTAACGTCCAATTTTCTAACATGTTCCTCCGGCCCAACATGATTTTTTCTGCTTTAGTTTTCTCATCTTGATCGAAGCATCCTGTATCACTTAAAATATAGATTAAAATATAAACATATATCAATTGGTTTCATCATCAAAATACGAGATTCAATAATCTCTTCCTTTTTTATGATGACAACCAATCGACGACGGAGTTAACCTTAACTCCCGGAGTTTAAACAAACTCCCCCTATCAATATGCCTTATTGATAGAAACTCTTGGATTCAAAAATCCAAGCAACATGTCATGATCAAATCATACATATCATCAACATACTTCTCCCCCTTTGTCATCAACAAAAAGGAGAAGTTCAGTTCTCATGTGTTTAGAGATATAGATTCAAATCATTGCATGAAAAACATAATATCAAATTTTATCATCATGCAATTTGTATGCTAGAAAATTTAGCAAGTGTTACATTATTGCATAGAACATTCAAGCTATCAAGTTTTAGATATGCAAGTTTTACAACATGTAAGCTAGCAAATTAGAGATGTTCAAGAAAGCAACTCTTGCTTCTTAAAATATGTAAGTTGCAAGCTAGCAAATTTTTGCTTCCTTTGCAATGTTTGAGCTAGCAATTTTGCTTCTATTGCAAAGTGCAAGTTAGCATATTTTGCATTTTCTTGACTTGTGCAAGCTAACAAGTTTATCTCTTTTCATGATGTGCACGCTAGAAATTCTTTCTCCCCCTTTGTCATTGATAAAAAGAAGGGCAGACCTTTTATGTCAATTTTTAGATTATGACAAAGGTAAAGAATTAATCATTTTTCAATATGTTTGTACATCATTCTAGTTTCAATTTACAACATGTACAATTTTAAAACTTTGCATTTCATTTTTCATGCATAATTTCATTTCATCACATTCAAAATATCAAGAGAATTTTGGTGATGAGATAAACATTTCATGAATACAAGGAATTTTATCATAGCATGAAAAAATATTGATTCATAGAAAAATCTCATGTATCGAATATCGAGAAATCAAGATGATGATTAAAAAATTTCACAAGTTATATTCAAGAGAAAAATCATCATTCATTTTCAATTTATTCAATTTGTCAAATCAACATTTCTTGAGTATGCATGATATTAAAATATGGTTTAAATCTTCAACATATAACATGCATAATTTCAAAAATCGAAAGGAGAAAGAAAGAATTCAAAGGTATAAAGATTTCAACTATCTCATAAACAAATGAAGGATCAAGTCATGTATCCAAAATTTTATGAATCATTTTGACAAATCTCCTTTTAAATCATCAAAGGAAATCTCATGTTATTTCAAAAAATTAAGATCATGATTTTGATAAAACTCATTTTAAATTCAAATCATCAAAATCTCAACATTATTTTCAAGAGATTCAAAATGGCATAAATAATTTTATTGATCTCTTAGTGAAAAATCAATAAGGTAGGGATTTGAGAAGTTTTCAAGAAAAATACTTTTCTTTCTTTTTGTTTCAACTTATTGATTGATTTCATACATGCATGTTCTTTTCTTTTATGCCAAATCCATGCATCATTCATTAACGCCGAAAAAGAACTTTCAAAAGATCACAAATTTCGATAATCCATAAATCACTTAAAACTCATCATTACTTAAATTCATCATACATAATTTTGAAAAATAAATTTATTAGGCATGATATCATCAAACTATTGAATCTCGGATTTTGATGATGAAATCAATTATCATTTGTTGTCTAATCTATGTGTTGAGATAAGTGTGCAGGATTAACTACGATGAAAGTTAGACAAGCAGCAGGAGTTGCGCCGGAGTCAAGATCATGATCACGTTGGGAGTTCGAGAGTTCGACGGAAGTTCGGACGGTCGTCGGAGGTTCTGCGAGAACAGATCCGAGAAGTCCAGAAGCTTGCCAAGCGAAGCTCGTCGGAACTCGCCAAGTGGATCGTCGCAAAGTCCAGGAGTTTGCCGGAAGTCCGTAGAAGCATCACCGAGGGTTCATCGAATGATCGACGGAAGTTCGCCGGAAACTCGCCGGAAGAAGCGATTGACGCACCGAAGCAAAGCTGCAGAAATTGTCTTAGATCTAATCATAGTTAGCACATTGATTAAGTTGGAAAATGGGAGGTGATCCCATTATCTTAATCTTGGGGCAATTGGGCCCCTGAAAGACTGAAATTGGGCCGAATGGAGCTAACCATTCGGACCCTGATTGCACCAGGAGGTGCAACCGCCTAGGCCAAGAGGTGGCACCGCCTGGGCTAAGCCTCCCAGCGAGACTGGGCGGTGCAACCTCCCCAGCCAGGAGGTGGCACCGCCTGAGCTCAGTCTTCGAGCTAGACTGGGCGGTGCAACCTCCCTGACAGAGAGGTGGCACCGCTTGAGCTCGATCTTCGAGCTCTGGCAGAGAGGTGCAACCGCCTCAATCAAGAGGTGGCACCGCCTGGGCTCAGTCTTCGAGCTCTGCCAGGCGGTGCAACCTCTCCAGTCAAGAGGTGCAACCACTTGATCCCGGAATTCCGGGATTTGATCGTTTTGAGCTCCAAATTTGAATTGGGTTGGGGCCTATAAATACCCCACCCATTCAGCACTGAAAAGATACAGACCTACACCGAAATCTTGATCTTTTCTGTGATTCTAAGAGCTCAAAAGTGTTGTAAAGCCTTTAAGTCTCCTCCTTCTGTTCTTCAAGTTTTAAGTTGTAAAGTGAGGAGAGAAAGGTCTGTAAAGGTTGTCTCCTGAGCCTGTCAAAAGGAGAGAAACTGTAAAAGGGCAGTTGGCCTTCGCCTATTGAAGGAAGGCCTCTAGTTGACGTCGGTGACCTCGTCGGTGGAGGAAGCCAAAAGTGGAGTAGGTCAAGACTGACCGAACCACTCTAAATCTCTGGTTTGCATTTATTTTGAGCACTTTATCATTACTGCAAACCTCCTTCATAACTACTGCTCTCTGCGCTTTTACGAACAAGTTCTAAGTGCTGTTCTTTCCGAATCTGCATTCAGACGTAAATCGGTGTTTTCGTACATTACAATTTATGTTTACGTTTTGATTCTGCAAAACTGTCTTCTGCGCCTTCATGAACAAGTTTCTAAGTGCTGATCTGTCCGAATATGCTTTCAGACGTAAACCAGTGTTTTCGTACGATATTTACATTGCAGTTTACGTTTACGCCTTGATTCTGCAAAACTGTCTTCTGCGCTTTTACGAACGAGTTTCTAAGTTCAGATCCCTTTGAAACTACGTCTAGACATAAAATTGCGTTTAGATGTAAAACTGCCCAAACTTTGTTTAGACGTTTTAGACGTAAACTGAGTTTAGACGTAAATCTGCGTTTAGACGTAAATATGCGTTTAGACGTAAATCTGCGTTTAGACGTAAAACTACGTTTAGACGTAAACTACGTTTAAACGTAAAACTACGTTTTAGACGTAAACTGAGTTTAGACATAAATCTACGTTTAGACGTAAATCTGCGTTTAGACGTAAATCTGCGTTTAGACGTAAAACTGCGGTTAGACGCAAACTGCATTTAAACGTAAATTGTGTTTAGACGCAAACTGTGTTTAGAAGTAAAATTGCGCTTAATCTTAAGTAATCTTAAAATCGGCTTTTACATCAAAATAGTTTTTATCGAACGAACGCAGCTTTCGCTTTTAATCGCTGAAAGATTTCCGCTGCACTAATTCACCCCCCCCCCTCTTAGTGCTCTCGATCCTAACAATTGGTATCAGAGCGGGGTATTTCTCATTTCGGATTTACACCTGAGAGAAATGGCTCTTCAAGAGGGTTTTTCGGTCTTTCGTCCACCGTTCTTTAACGGATTGGACTATACTTATTGGAAAACTCGAATGAGAGTTTTCTTGATTTCTCTAAATCTGGATTTATAGAATATCGTTGAAAACAGTTTTCAACTTCCCTCTAAACCGACGAACGAATGGTCTGATTTAGAGAAGAAGTATTTTTCTTTAAACGCAAAGGCTATGAATGCCTTATTTTGCGCTTTGGACAAAAATGAGTTCAATCGGGTTTCTTTGTGCGAAATGACTTTCGATATTTGGCGCACTCTTGAAATCACGTACGAGGGAACTAGTAGAGTCAAAGACTCGAAAGTTAATATTTTACTGCATGATTTCGAGCTTTTTCATATGAAACCAAGCGAAACCGTTGTTGACATGTACACCCGTTTTACGGATGTCGTCAATGGTTTAAAATCACTTGGTAAAAGCTTTTCGGATTTTGAACTCATTAACAAAGTTTTGCGCTCACTTTCTAAAACTTGGGATTCAAAAGTAACTGCAATACAAGAAGCTAAAAACCTAAACAACTTACCACTTGAAGAACAAATTGGTTCATTGATGACTTATGAAATGGTGCACAATGCACATGATGAACATGTTGAACACAGTCACCTTCCAAAGAACAGGAAGGATTTGGAACTCTGGACAAATGAATGCCACTTGAGCGATGACTCAAGTGATGAGGACAATGATGAACAAAACAACCTTCCAAAGAACAGGAAGGATTTGGGACATAGAACATTTGAAGACCACTCGAGCATAAGCTCAAGTGATGGTGAACTTAAACTAAAATGAAACGAAAATTAAAAAGCAAAAAGAATCAAACTACTTGCTTTAAACGCAAGAAGAAGAACAAAAATTGGGATGAATCGAGCTCCTCCGAAGAAGAGAAAGTCAACAAAAGCAAGGCGGCAAACTACGCCTTAACAGCCTACAATGATGAGGTAATCGAAATCCCCCTAATTTATTTTGAAATTACTTGATGCTTTCATGATGTATTTTTCTCTTTTAGTTTAGAATTAATTTTCTTAAAAATTACATGTTAAAAAAAAAAAAAATTTATTATGATCATACTAAGTAATTTCGAAAATGATAATATTACAAACAAATAAAATGATCTTGATTGAAAATATGAAATCATGGTTAAGAAGTAATAATGTGTATTACGTTGATTTCCATTGTTATTTCTCGATTTTGATTAAAGATCATGTTTGATTTGAAGAAATGCATAATGATGAAATTAAATATTTTGATTTTATGCATGAGATTTTACGCCGATGATAAGCATGTGTTATTCTCATGAGTATATTTGAAAAACTATGGCAAAAATGTGCTCGAATGCATGAACGTGTTAAGATTATTTTTCGGACATTCTTGATTCAATGTTCAAAACACTTAATTGCCATGATGATTTTACACTATAACATGTTGGAAATTATATGTTTTGGATAAATAAATTTTTATGATCATGAGCATGTTTTATCTTCATAATTGAACTTGAAAATCTATAGCAAGATCTTTTCCGAATGCATGAAAGTACTAATTTCATTTTCGGATTCACTTAACAATTGGTATCCTAACAATCGGATTTTCTCATACACTTATGAAAAATATTTTTCTAAAATGGATTTGATGAAATGATTCCTGCTTATAAATTCCATCTTGAAATATGAATAATAGTTTCTTTGCTTGCAAAGATTTGTTTCACATACATATCTCCTATGATTCATGTGCAGAAAAAGAATTTATAAATCATAATACAATGAGATTTCTTATAAAGTGCTTCTTTGCTAAAGAGAATAATTATTAAAATCATGATTTTGATAATTATAACATGAAGCTCTTCATAAATCAAGATCGTTCATTATGCTCCCTACATTTATCAAAAAGGAGTTCTTCAAATGAAATGCAACTTGTCTTTTGATTTCATGATATTTTATGAATTTTGAAATTAATTTTAATGACTTGATTATGAGTTTCAAGTTGACGATTTGATTTGAATAAGTTATGTCTAAATCATAATCATGATCTTGCAAAATTGAAATCACAAATAATATCTTTTGGTATTCATGAATTGACACTCACAATATGAAAGTATTGGTATTCATGACTTGATTTTGATTGAAACATTACATGCTTAAATTAATCATTCTTCTATGTTTCAAAAATTCTTTAAATGCCTTATGTGATGACTGAAAATTAATTTGCTTTATGATGAATCACGAATCATGACTTGATCTATGATATTGAAATATTTTAATCATGATTCTTGGTTATATAATTCCTTTGCCCTATTAAAAGGATTTGTTGAATGGATCATGTCCTTCTTGAACTTTCTTGATATCATGACAAGATTTTGTAATATGGCCTGTATAATAATTAAAAATTTTTGGCCATTGATTTCTCCCTTCTTTTCGACAAAAACAAAGGGGAGAAAGCTTTTGCTAGTTAGAACATGCAAAGAAAAGCAAGTGCTATCTTGCACATGAAGCAAGTGTTGAAGTGCCATATTTGAATTTTCATCATGTTAAGATATCAAGAACTTGCATCGTAATTCTACTTGATGATATCTTGCCATGTGATGAAATGCTACGATTTGTTGCTAAAATGATGCATGCAATACTTATGCTTTCTACGTAATATATTGCATATGATATGAACCTTGATTAAAATTGCCTTGATTTGAATTCAAGGTTTATCTCAATTATGGAATTTTGAAATAAAAATGATTACTCACCTTTGTCATGATTTAGAAATTGACAGAAAGGGTTTTCCCTTCTTTTTGACAATGACTAAGGAGGAGATAACTTGCATGCACAATTCAAGAAGAAAGCAAATTTTCACTTCTCAAAAGAGAAGAAATTGCTATCTTGAACATCTTAAGAAACAAAAAGAACAAAGGTGCTATCTTGCCTATCTCAAGAAGCAAAACATGCTAACTTGCGCATCTAGCAAAGTGGACAAAATTTTCATATTTCAAGAAGCAAGAGTTGCCTTCTTGAACATCTCTAAATTGCTAGCTTGCATGATGTAGAACTTGCTATATTTTCCAGCAAAACTGCATGATGATAAAACTTGATATTATGTTTTTCATACAATAAGTTGAACCAATATCACAAACACTTGATTGTGATACTTCTCCTTTTTGTTGATGACAAAGGGGGAGAAGTATGTTGATGAAAGTATGTTGATGACATGACATGACATGTGATGCATAAGTTTATGCATATGTTCATGTTGACGTGTTGCAAGTATTCATGATGAATATTGCAATGACTTGAATTCAGCTTGAATTCAAGGTTGACTTATCTCAACTATAGCATATAGACAGGGGGAGTTAAGGATAACTCCATTATCAATTGATTGTCATCATCAAAAAGGGGGAGATTGTTGAATCTCAGATTTTGATGATGAAGTCAATTATCATTTGTTGTCTAATCTATGTGTTGAGATAAGTGTGCAGGATTAACTATGATGAAAGTTAGACAAGCAGCAGGAGTTGCGCCGGAGTCAAGATCATGATCACGTTGGGAGTTCGAGAGTTCGACGGAAGTTCGGACGGTCGTCGGAGGTTCTGCGAGAACAGATCCGAGAAGTCCAGAAGCTTGCCAAGCGAAGCTCGTCGGAACTCGCCAAGTGGATCGTCGCAAAGTCCAGGAGTTTGCCCGAAGTCCGCAGAAGCATCACCGAGGGTTCATCGGATGATCGACGGAAGTTCGCCGGAAACTCGTCGGAAGAAGCGATTGATGCACCGAAGCAAAGCTGCAGAAATTGTCTTAGATCTAATCGTAGTTAGCACATTGATTAAGTTGGAAAATGGGAGATGATCCCATTAGCTTAATCTTGGGGCAATTGGGCCCCTGAAAGACTGAAATTGGGCCGAATGGAGCTAACCATTCGGACCCTGATTGCACTAGGAGGTGCAACCGCCTAGGCCAGGAGGTGGCACCGCCTGGGCTAAGCCTCCCAGTGAGACTGGGCGGTGCAACCTCCCCAGCCAGGAGGTGGCACCGCCTGAGCTCAGTCTTCGAGCTAGACTGGGCGGTGCAACCTCCCTGACAGAGAGGTGGCCCCGCCTGAGCTCGGTCTTCGAGCTCTGGCAGAGAGGTGCAACCACCTCAATCAAGAGGTGGCACCGCTTGGGCTCAGTCTTCGAGCTCTGCCAGGCGGTGCAACCTCTCCAGTCAAGAGGTGCAACCGCCTGATCCCGGAATTCCGGGATTTGATCGTTTTGAGCTCCAAATTTGAATTGGATTGGGGCCTATAATTACCCCACCCATTCAGTACTGAAAAGATATAGACCTACACCGAAATCTTGATCTTTTCTGTGATTCTAAGAGCTCAAAAGTGTTGTAAAGCCTTTAAGTCTCCTCCTTCTGTTCTTCAAGTTTTAAGTTGTAAAGTGAGGAGAGAAAGGTCTGTAAAGGTTGTCTCCTGAGCCTGTCAAAAGGAGAGAAACTGTAAAAGAGCAGTTGGCCTTCGCCTATTGAAGGAAGGCCTCTAGTTGACGTCGGTGACCTCGTCGGTGGAGGAAGCCAAAAGTGGAGTAGGTCAAGACTGACCGAACCACTCTAAATCTCTGGTTTGCGTTTATTTTGAGCACTTTATCATTACTGCAAACCTCCTTCATAACTACTGCTCTCTGCGCTTTTACGAACAAGTTCTAAGTGCTGTTCTTTCCGAATCTGCATTCAGACGTAAATCGGTGTTTTCGTACATTACAATTTACGTTTACGTTTTGATTATGCAAAACTGTCTTCTGAACCTTCACGAACAAGTTTCTAAGTGCTGATCTGTTCGAATCTGCTTTCAGACGTAAACCAGTGTTTTCGTACGATATTTACATTGCAGTTTACGTTTACGCCTTGATCTGCAAAACTGTCTTCTGCGCTTTTACGAACGAGTTTCTAAGTTCAGATCCCTTTGAAACTGTGTCTAGACATAAAATTGCGTTTAGACGTAAAACTACCCAATCTTTGTTTAGACGTTTTAGACGTAAACTGAGTTTAGACGTAAATCTGCGTTTAGACGTAAATCTGCGTTTAGACGTAAAACTGCGTTTAGACGCAAACTACGTTTAAACGTAAAACTACGTTTTAGACGTAAACTGAGTTTAGACGTAAATCTGCGTTTAGACGTAAATCTGCGTTTAGACGTAAAACTACGTTTAGACGCAAACTGCATTTAAACGTAAATTATGTTTAGACGCAAACTGTGTTTAGAAGTAAAACTGCGCTTAATCTTAAGTAATCTTAAAATTGGCTTTTACATCAAAATAGTTTTTATCGAACGAATGCAGCTTTCGCTTTTAATCGCTGAAAGATTTCCGCTGCACTAATTCACCCCCCCCCCTCTTAATGCTCTCGATCCTAACACAAACATGATTTCATAAGGTATTTTTAATCAAAATCATTTTGTTTATCATAAACATATAATTTTCATGATTATTTTTAAAATTACTAGAATGATAAGCATGATTCCTAATTTTTGTATTTTCATTATCAAACATCTAATTTTCAAGAAAATTAATTCTAAACTAAACTAAAAATATCTTATGAAAATTATTATATAATTTCAAAATAAATTAAGGGAGTTTCAATTACCTCATCGTTGAAAGCCGTTAAGGCGTAGTTTGCCAACTCGCCTTTGTTAATTTTCTCCTCGTCTTCGGAGGAGCTCGATTTATCTCACTTTGTGTTCTTCTTCTTGCGTTCAAAGCAAGTAGTTGTATTCTTTTTATTCTTATTCTTTAATTCTTGTTTCATGAGCTTTTTAAATTTCTTAGTGAGTAGTTCATGTTCACCATCACTTGAGCTTATGCTCGAGTGGTCTTCAAATGTTCTAAGTTCGAAATCCTTCCTGTTCTTTGGAAGGTGGTTCTCAAGTTCTTTACGTGCATTGTACATCATTTCATAGGTCATCAAGGACCCTATTAGTTCTTCGATTGGAAATTGGTTCAAGTTTTTCGATTTTTGAATAGTCGTTATTTTTGAATCCCAACTCTTATTAAGAGAACGCAAAATCTTATTTACAAGTTCAAAATCCGAAAAATATTTGCCAAGAGCATTTAAACCATTGATGACATCCGTAAAATGGGTGTATATGCCAACAATGGTTTTGCTCGGCTTCATTCGAAAAAACTCGAAATCATGCATTAAAAAATTAATTTTTGAATCTTTAACTTTGCTAGTTCCTTCATGTGTGATTTCAAGAGTGCGCCAAATATTGAAAGCCATTTAGCAAGCAAAAACATGATTAAACTCATTTCTATCTAAGGCGCAAAACAAGGCATTCATAACCTTTGCATTTAGAGAAAACATCTTCTTCTCCAAATCATTCCAATGGTTCATTGGAAGAGAAGACATTTGAAAACTGAATTCGACTATATGCCATAAATCGAGATTCAATGAAAGCAAGAAAACTCTCATTCGAGTTTTCCAATAAGTATAGTCCGTCCCATTGAAAAAGGGAGGACGAATGATAGAGTGACCCTCTTGAAAGCCGAAAAGAGCCACTTCTCTTGGGTGTTAAACCAACTGAGAAATCACGAGGCTCTGATACCAATTGTTAGGATTAGGGGTTAGCACTAAGAGGGGGGTGAATTAGTGCAGTGGTAAGATCACGTCTTCAAAAACTTCATTGCGATAAAATCGTTTCCGACGAAAAACCAATTTCAGAAACTTAACTTGAAAGCATACGTAATGAATTATAGGCAGTAAGCACTTAAGGAAGTTTACAGTAAGGTTATAGCAGGAATGAAATGCAAACCAGAGAATGCAACAGTTTTAGAGTGGTTCGGTCAACGTGACCTATATTCACTTTTGGCTTCCTCCTCCGATGACGTCACCGGCGTCCACTAGAGGCCTTCCTTCAATAGGAGAAGGCAAATCACCTTTTATACCCCTCTTCTCCTTTTACCGGGTTTAGGAGATAACCCTTATAAGCACTCACTCTCCTCTCTAAACATAAATGTAAGTTTAAGCTAGAGGAGGGAATACACTTATGATCACAGTAGCATTTTCTCTCTTTTAATCTCTCTGTGTTTATGTGTTTTAACTAGGGATGAGAGGGGTATTTATAGGCTTCAAGTTGATTCAAACTTGGAATCTAAAACATTCCCATCCTGAGTTCCCCAAGCACCGACGGTACCATCGCCTGCACTGGGTGGTACCACCGCCTAGTGTCAATCGACACTAACACTGTCCTGGGCGGTATCATCGCCTAACATAGTCTCGAAGGCTGTGCTATGACGGTGAGACTTCTTGAGGCACTGTTTAGGCCTCTTATTGGGCCTAACACAATCCTTATATGGGCCTAGCTGGCCCCTAATTGGGTTGGCTCAAATCCAAGCCCAATTATGTGCTAACTACGAAATCCTTAGACATTTGCTAAGCTAAACAAGTCCCTATGTCTATTCTTCCAGCGTGCTTCCAGCGAACTTTCAACGATCTCTCGGCAATGTTCCAGCGGACTCCCGACAAGCTCCTGGACTTCACAACGATCTTCTTGGCGAGTTCCAATGAGCTTTTCTAGCAAGCTCTGAGACTTCTCAGCTGGTCCCGCTAGAACTTTCGATGAACGTCCAGACTTCCGACGAACTCTCGAACTCCCAACGAAGTCACGTCCTTGACTCTGGGACTTCATTTTGCTTTATGCCTTGCTATCATAGTTAATCATGCATATGTAAAAACACACTTCCATTTAGACAATTAATACTAAGCATTAATCAAGTTGTCCAACATGTCATTGGTCCCTCGACGCTTTGTCCGATTTTTCGGCGCATCATCCTCTATTAGGACTCTAGCTTTGAGAATCCTAATTGAGAGGGACATTCATGTAAAACCTACCTAAGCCAACCCCTATTAAAGAGGTGAAGAGGCCGACTAGGGTTAGGAGGTTGTTTCTTAGAGAAGAATTAGGAGTTGTAAAGGAATAGGAGTCTTGAGTAGGAGTCCTATTAGGAGTTGGTTAGAAGTAGGAGTCTTGAGTAGGAGTCCTATTAGGAGTTAAGGTTTAGAAGTCCTATAAATAGCTATATATTCCTCCTCTTTTCATAAGCAATAGATGAATATTTTCTGCAGCCTTTGAGTAGTAACTTGGACGGAGGAACCCCTATAAAGTTCCAAGGAGGCCGATCCCCTGAAGAGATCAACCTTAAGTTTAGAATATGCAAGGGTTCTAACACCTAGTATCAGAGCAGCATTCTTGGCATCTTGCTGCCCTTCCACAACCATCCATCAGCCCTCCACAACCGCCCAAAGCAATTCCCACAATTGCTTAAAAGATCGTCGCCAAATTCTGCCATCATCTCCACCACCACAGATCATCCTTTGATCTCCCTGTGAATTACAATAGGTTCTGATTTTCTACCTTACTGCTACTGCAATTTAGTTATCCTTATTTTAAAATCCAAAAAAAATTGTTCCTATATTGCTGCATAAACTTTTCGTCACAAAGTTTTCATATCTACGACGAAAGATACATTATAGAATTCCAACTGCATAGCACTGTCTGTTTGATCTTGCTACTATATTTTTTCTATCTAAATTTCTACAAAATTTTTATGACATCTTTGATACTTCCTAATAGCAGATTTTCCTTTAGTTTTGTAAAAAAATTCTCAATATAAACCATTGATCTTTTACGTATAATCTGCCATACTTGAAAATCTGTATTGTAAAATTTCAGCCGCGTAGCACTGTTTGTTTGATCTTGATACAACGTTTTTTCTATCCAAATCTCTCTAAAATTTTTATGATAGCTTTGAAACTTCCTAAAGTAGATTTTTCTTTAGTTTCATCAAAAAATTCTTAATATAAATCACTGATCTTTTATGTCCAATCTGCTACACTTGAAAATCTGTGCTGTAGAAAATTTCAGCCGCATATTATTGCCTTAACCCATCTATTTGTAATCTTTTTTAAATGAAATTTCTTATACACTTCATAGATCATCTTGGCTTCCATCTAGGATTGATCTATTAAGGAATTCATCTCTAAAAATAATTTTGTGTTGCTGTAAATTTTCATCATAAGCCGTTGAAATTTTTTGATGAGAATTCTGCTATTGCAACTTGCACCAATTTTCTTGCTGTTACTGCCAAAATTTTCTTGATTAAATTGGACATCCTTACACTTATATAAACTTAGATATTGCTATCAATCCTGTCCTCAAATCTCTCAAGTTTTTGGTGAAAATTTCATTGAGAAACCACTATTTCTTCGACGACAATTCTGCTCTTACAAGACAGCACATATTTGCAGCAACTTTCACTGATTTATATCAAACCTTTGCTGCCATCTACTACTGATCCAAAACTTTCATCCGCAGCTCTAAAAATACATCAAACCACAATCTTAAACTGCACCTAAAACAGCCACAAAATGAGCCTAAACCGCAACCTACATCCACCAATGCACTAACCCTTTCGGCCATCACTTCTCTCAACCTATACATGCCTTTAACCCAACAACAAAAGAGAGCTCTTAACATCATAGATTTGGAGGCATATACTATGATATCTAAGGAGGCAATCAATGCTAAATTCGAAGCCTTGGAGGCACGAATTGAGGATAAGATTTGGACGCTCTTTACCGAACTCAGATTGGGCCGACCACTAAGTCCGAAGAAATCATATCAAGGAGAGAGCTTTGCCCAATTGCACTAAGCCCGAAGAGATGACTTCCAAGGGAGGGAAGGCTCTATGACTAACTCCAACTATCCATGCATGAGAGTGGACTTCCTTAGATGGGAAGAAAGAGACCTGATTGGTTGGATCTCATGCGCGGAGCGATATTTTCGGTACCACAAAACCGCGGACGCATCAATGGTGAAAATTGCAGCTATACATCTTGAAGGGGATGCCATACAGTGGTTTAACTGGTTTGAACACACTTATGGAGTCCTTTCATGGCAATAATTCAAAGAAGGACTGATAATCTGCTTTGGACCAACCGATTATGAGAACATTGACGGACAACTAGCAAAGATCTGACAAACCTCCACCATTCAAGAGTATCAAACCAGGTTTGAAAGGTTATCTAATAAAACTTATGATTGGTCTCAAAAATAGCTACTGAGGACCTTTATTGAGGGCTTGAAGCTGGTGATCCGAGAAGAAGTTAAAGCGCGACAACCATACACGCTTATGGCAGCCATCTCTTTCGCACGACATCAAGAGGAGCAATTGAACCATGAAGCTTGGAGGACTAGGGTCACTCCTCGACCAGTAATACTGAAGCCCTCAGCCCCCCCTACTATCGACCGAGTCCCTACACTAAAGAGGTTGACAAAAGAAGAGCTTCGGGAGCGATATGCGAAGGGGTTATGTTGGCATTACGACGAGCCATGGAGTCGTGAGCATTGCTGTAGTAAAGGGAGACTTCTTATGATTGAACCAGTAGAAGAAGAGGTTATTGAACATCCAGAAGAGATCCTTGAACATGAAGAAGAAGATGTAGAAGAAGAGTCACAACCGACCAAAGTTACGGTACATGCACTAGTCGGCTACTCACATCCGCAAACGATGAAAGTTGGAGGCCTTCTCAAACAACAACCGATCACTATTCTCATCAACACGGGTAGTACTAATAACTTCTTAAACAGTAAGGTTGCTGTCTAGATGGCCTTACCTATCAAGAATTGTAGCAGGTTTGATGTTAAGGTCGCCGATGGATGGATTTTGAAGTATGATCATAGGCGCCCATGAGTGAAACTGTTGCTGTAGGACCAAGAGATAATTGCACATTTCTTCCTTCGC
The DNA here is from genome assembly GCF_036884655.1 of Musa acuminata AAA Group. NCBI lineage: Eukaryota > Viridiplantae > Streptophyta > Magnoliopsida > Zingiberales > Musaceae > Musa > Musa acuminata. Next base: position 15,109,536 of record NC_088350.1, read on the forward strand.
CCTCTTGATGATCATGAGGCTATGCTCAGAATTGAATGGTTGACAATATTAGGTGATATTTCTTGAAATTTTATGAAACTAATTATGAAATTTTACAGTAAGGGGAAACAAGTGATACTGCATGGGAAACATGAGGGCGACGTAACAACGATTTGCACACAACAAATGGAGAAGGTTTTGCATAAAGCATACAGCGGCTTTTTGGTACAACTTGAGTAGCAAACTAAGGGAGAGCCAATAGAATTTGAAGATCCAAATCTACTTCCTTTGCTTGCTGAAATTTCAGATATAATTGTCGAACCGCATAACCTACCTCTTACCCATCGGCATGATCATTGTATAACGATTCTTTGAGGCAAATCTCCAGCAAATACTCAGCCATATCAGTATCCACATCTCTAGAAGGATGAAATAGAAATGATTGTAAAAGAGATGCTCGAAATAGGAGTTATTTGGCCAAGTTGTAGCCCCTACTCTTCACTAGTGCTCCTCGTACGAAAGGATGGAACATGGTGATTGTGTATTGATTACCGAGCTCTCAATGGCATAACCGTCAAGGAAAAATACCCTCTTCTAATAGCAGATGAACTGCTAGATGAAAGGAGCACAAATCTTCATAAAGTTGGACCTTTGATCCGGGTATCATCAAATACGAGTGTATGAAGAAGACATATCGAAAACCACCTTTTGAACACACAACAACCACTACGAATTTTTACTTTCTTCAACAGAAGGTGGAATATCTTGGGCATATCATATCATAGAAAGGTGTGGCAGTGGACCCCTTCAAAATTGGAGTAATGCAAAACTGGCCGACCCCGAGGAACATAAAATTGCTACATGGCTTTCTCGGTTTAACAAGCTACAACCGCAAGTTCATGAAAAACTATAGAAAGATCACTGTACCACTCATTTCTCTACTGAAAAATGATACCTTCCAATGGTCAGACAAAGCCTCTGCTAGCTTCGATATACTTAAGGCAGCCATGATGATGATGCCGGTGCTAGCGCTATCAGATTTCAGCCGACCCTTCATCATTGAGGCCGATGCATCTAGAGTCGGAATTGGAGACGTTTTTATGCAAGATGGTCGACCACTCACATACACTAGCAAGACATTGTCTCCCTCCTATCAAAACATGTTAACATATGATAAGGAGATGCTCGCCATTGTGCACGTAGCAACGAGGTGGAGATCGTACTTGATTAGGTGATGCTTTCAAATCAAGACCGACCATAAAAGCCTAAAATATCTCTTGGAGCAGAAGATATCTTCCCCCGAGTAGTAAAAATGGGTAACAAAGCTTCTTGGATATGATTATGAAATAACTTACAAAAAGGGGAAAGAGAATATTATTGTAGATGCGCTTTTACGACTACCTAAGCAAGCTGAATTTTTGGCCATTTCACTTTCAACTAGTGACTTCCTTAAGGATATTAAGATGGAATGGCAGGAAGATTTGGAGACTAGTAAGATCATAAAAAAATTGGAGGAAGCACCAAGCTCCGTGGCTCATTATAATTGGGACTCAAAAGAATTACGCTATAAGGGACGCATTGTGCTTGTGACAAATTCTACTTGCATTTTCATGAGCAAATTTTGGACAAAGTTATTCCATATGTAGGGTACTAAATTGAAAAAGAGTATGACATATCACCCACAAACCAATAGCCAGACGAAAGTTGTAAATAGGTGCTTGGAGACAACCCAAAGCCACCCACCAAATATGACTACCCAAAGAGAACTCCAAACTTAACCAAGTGTCATTATTGATCGACGGATCATGACTTGACGACGACAACCCACTAATGAAGTGCTAATACAGTGGGCGAACCTACTATTAGAAGATACCACTTGGGAAAACTATGACGACTTGAAGATCAAATTCCTAGAATTCATGAATCATCAACCTCGAGGACAAGGCTGATTTGAAGAGGGTGGGTCTATTAGGACTCTAACTTGGAGAGTCCTAATTGAGAGGGACATTTATGTAAAACCTACCTAAGCCAACCCCTATTAAAGAGGTGAAGAGGCCGGCTAGGGTTAGGAGGTTGTTTCTTAAAGAAGAATTAGGAGTTGTAAAGGAATAGGAGTCTTGAGTAGGAGTCCTATTAGGAGTTGGTTAGAAGTAGGAGTCTTGAGTAGGAGTTCTATTAGGAGTTAGGGTTTAGAAGCCCTATAAATAGTCATGTATTCCTCTTCTTTTCATAAGCAATAGATGAATCTTTTCTGCAGCCTTTGAGTAGCAACTTGGAGGGAGGAACCCTTATAGAGTTCCAAGGAGGCCGATCCCCTAAAAAGATCAACCCTAAGTTTAGAATCTGCAAGGGTTCTAACATCCTTTCATGCAGTCTATTGCCTCATCAGCTAGTTGACTCCGCAACTCCGATATCCTTGGTGCAATATCTACTCTTCTTAGCCCGATACTCGAATCCACGACCCAAAGCCTTCTGTCGATACATCAATCGATCCACCGGCTCGACATCCAATCTTCTGACATGTTCCTCCGGCCCAACATGATTTTTCTGCTTTAATTGTCTCATCTTGATCGAAGCATCCTACGTCACTCAAAACACAGATTAAAACATAAACATATATCAATTGGTTTCATCATCAAAATATAGGATTCAACATCTTGATCCTCCTCTAGAAACTCAAGGAAACCCTCCTCTCCTTCAAATTCAAGGATCAATCTCAACCTTTCAAGAAGATTACTACAAGGGTAATTCTCAAACATCTTCTCTTAATTTATTAATAGATCTTACTTCTTTTGTGTAGCTTTCTCATCATTTATGTGTTTAGTCTTATGGCTTCTAAAAGATCCTCTAGGGACAAAGGGAAGAGGAGATTGGATAAAAATTATGACTCCCTACTTTTCGACTCTAATCAACATGCCCTAAAATTTCCTTCAATAGAGTCTAGATATGTTCATAAGGATAAATATATTGATTTAGACGAATTAAGTGATTTAGAACATATTCAATGGTTTGCTAATCTAGACATTCTCCCAATCATTCAAATGAGTAAACCTATCTACCCTAGACTTGTTAGGCTATTTTACAACAATTTACATGTAGATGAAGATGAAAGGGTATCTACTTATCTATTAGGATATCATATACCCATTACGGATAGAACCATTTGCAACATCATATGAATTCTGGTAAAAGAAAGAGAGTGTTATTTTAGAGGACAATGGGATGATAAAACAGTTGGGACTACTTACGTTGAAGCCTTAGGAATAATTTTTGGCAATCTTAATTTAACGATTCTTCCAAAAAGCTACGAATATTTACTAGCTTTAAGCACCAAAATACTTCATCACATCTTGATAAGTATCATTCTCCTAAAGCATCATGATAAAGTAAGCCAAATGGAACTGGGTACCATGTATTGGATCATGAAGGGATATAATAATTATTTTAGTTACCTAATCCAACAAAATATGATTGAATTGTCAAAAAAGGACATGATGCTTTCATATGGTGGCTTAATCATAAGACTACTATATGCCTATGATATTATCATTCCACCCGAAGAAGAAGTTATAAAACTAGATAGATTTAGTATCATAAATAGAAATCTACTTCGATGGATGAAATGTACATTTAGAAATGGTATGTAGACTAGATAGCCTAGAAGAATTGATCCCCTCTAACCCAAACCAGAACTTGAAACACCAATTTTTAAGGGTAATATATCTCCTCCAACTGGTCCCTTTGAGGAATCACCTCTAGTAGTGCAAGCACCTCCCTCATCTATCGACAACATAGGGACTCGGATGGATTGATTTGAATAATGTCAAGATCGACTTGAACAACACCAAGATCAAATTTTGACTGAGCTATAGCAGATTCATCAACAACTCAATACCCTATTTAGACATTTTGATTGGCCACCACCTGAATAATTAATTGTGACTTTTTGCTGATGACAAAGGGGGAGAAATGGATGTCCCCTTCTTTTATTCTGCTTACTTTGATGTTGTAATCCTATGTTGTTTACCTTGATGTTGTAAACTTAAAATGCTACTTACTTTGATGATTACAATTCTGTGCTTTGATTTCCATGTTATCTCTTCAAATGATGAGTATGATATCATGCTTACCTTGATGCTGAAAATTTTTGTCAATATCATGCTTACCTTGATGCTAAAAATTTTAATCAATATTATGCTTACTTTGTTGCTAAAATTTCTGTGATTTTGACTAAAAAAATGGATGTCATATCTCGACATCATTTCTATCGATGAATATGTGGTATCATATTTAGATTTGGTAAATCATGGTTTGCATGATGATAATAAATCTAAATTATCAATTTGATGCTTGAATTCAAAGGCATTGAATTCAAGAGTATCTTTTCTCAATTATGGCATAAAGATAGGGAGTTAAGATTAACTTCATCATCAATTGGTTGTCATCATCAAAAAGGGAAAGATTATTGAATCTTGGATTTTGATGATGAAATCAATTGGTAAATTATTTGATCTAATCCATGTGTTAAGATCAGTGTGCAGGAGTAACTATGATAATAGTAAGGTGTAAAGCATATGATGGGTCGGAGTCGAAGACTCGGACGATATACCGGGAGCTCACCGAGAGTTCATCATCACCAGAAGCATATTAGAAGACTTGCCGAAAGCTCGTCGGAAGATCGCTGGAAGCAAGCCAGAAGACTAGCCGAGAGTTGGTCGAGAGTTCGCTGGAAGCTCACCAGAAAGTTCGTCGAAAGATCGCCGAAGTAAAAAATCGACGTATCGGACCATGCTTGCCTTAATCGTAGTTAGAACGATAATTAGAATTAATTTGGGAGGTAATCCCAACAACTCTGTTAGGGACCAATTGGGCTCGAATTTGGGCTGGTTTGGGCCGGAGTGAAGGCCCAACCAGGATGCTGAATTCCTGGCTGGCGGTGGCACCGCTTGGAAAATAGCACCCCAGGTGGTCCGGGTGATGGTACCGCCTAGACTGGGTGGTGGTACCGCCGGCAGTTATTGCCGCCAGTAGTGGTACTGCCCCTATCAGACGGTGGTACCATCAGAGCTTGGTTTCCAAGCTCTATTAGGCAGTGGTCCCGCCTAAACTTAGCGGTAGTACTGCTTAGTGTCAGATGTTAGGCGGTAGTACCGCCCAGTAATGGTGGTGATACTGCCAGTACACTGAAAATCTGGGATGAGATATTTTTTGGCTCAATTTTTGAAAGCCATTGGGGCCTATAAATACCCCACCCTTTTCAGCAAGAAAAGGCATCGAAGTGTGATTATAATATTAAGTTATTTGTTAGGATCAAGAGCACTAAGAGAGGGGGGGGTGAATTAGTGCAGCGGAAAACATTCTACGATAAAAATCGCGTTCGTTCGATAAAAGTGATTTCAGTAAGAAAGCCGATTCGTAAATCACTTTAACTTTTGATTAAGCGAGATGTAGTAAAGATATAAGTGCAGTTTGCAGTTATGGTTCAAATCAGATAGTAGGCGCAAACTGAAATATGATATTCGTACGAAAAAATTGATTTACATCTAAATGCTGAATCGTAAATCACTTGATTAAGCGAGATGCAGTTAAAGCAAGGATATAAAGGCAGTTTGCAGTTATGATAGAAATCAAAACGTAAGCGCAAACTGAAATATGATGATCGTACGATAAAACTGATTTACGTCTAAACGCCGATTAGGAAAGTGTAAAGCTTGAATCCCGATCGTATATGCGCAGAAAGAAGTAAGGTTTTGAGAAGATTTGCAGTAAGGATAATATGCTCAAAGTAAATGCAAACCGAGATTTAGAGTGGTTCGGTAAATCTTGACCTACTCCACTTTTGGCTTCCTCCACCGACGAGGTCACCGATGTCAACTAGAGGCCTTCCTTCAATAGGCGAAGGCCAACCACTCTTTTACAGTTTCACTCCTTTTGACGGGCTTAGGAGACAACCCTTACAGAATTTTCTCTCCTCTCTTTAAAGATCAGAACTTGGAAGAGAAGAGGGAGAAGAACTTTTGGCCTTTACAACAATTTTGAGCTCTAAGAATCACAAAATAAGATCAGGATTTCGGTGTGTTTGAGTGCCCTTTCAGTGCTGAATGGGTGGGGTATTTATAGGCCCCAACCCAGTTTGAATTTGGAGCTCAAAACTGTCAATTCCCGGAATTCCGGGATCTGGCGGTTGCACCGCCTGGCAGAGCTCGAAGACTGAGCCTTTGGGCGGTGCCACCTCTGTCAGGGGTGGTTGCACCTCCTGCCAGAGCTCGAAGACCGAGCTCAGGTGGTGCCACCGCCTGACTGAGGCGGTTGCACCGCTCAGCCAGAGCTCGGAGACCGAGCCCAAGCGGTGCCACCTCTTAACTAGGGCGGTTACACTGCCCAGTCTCGCTCGGAGACTGAGCCCAGGCGGTGCCACCGCCTAGCTTGGGCGGTTCAACCGCTTGGCAGAAATCCGGGTCCGAATGGGTTGATCCATTCAGCCCAATTTGGGTTTTTCAGGGGCCCAATTGCCCCAAGATTAAGTTAATGGGATCACCTCACATTTCTAACTTAATCATTATGCTAACTACGGTATTTCCTAAGACATTTACTGCAACTTGCTCCGGTGCGTCAATCGCTTCTTCCGGCGAGCTTCCGGTGAACTTCCGTCGATCATCCGATGAACCCTCGGTGATGCTCCTGCGGACTTCCGGCAAACTCCTGGACTTGCGACGATCCACTTGGCGAGTTCCGACGAGCTTCTTTGGCAAGCTCATGGACTTCTCGGATTTGTTCCCGTAGAACCTCCGATGACTGTCCGAACTTCCGTCGAACTCTCGAACTCCCAACGTGATCATTGTCTTGGCTCCGGTGCAACTCCTGCTGCATATCTTATTTTCATCATAGTTAATCCTGCACACTTATCTCAATATATAGATTAGATAACAAATGACAATTGACTTCATTATCAAAATCCGAGATTCAACAATCTCCCCCTTTTTTATGATGACAATCAATTGATAATGGAGTTAACCTTTACTCCCCCTGTCTATATGCCATACTTGAGATAAGTCATTCTTGAATTCAAAACGTTTGAATTCAAGAGACATATTGATAAGTTAAAATTATTTAAACTTATCAATACTCCCATCATGATTCCCATCATGATGTTTCTCTCTGAAAATGATGTCAAGGCTTGACATTCATTTTCAAATTTTACATAACAAGTTTGAATGATGGTAATAGTAGCAATTCATGATATTGTAAGATATCAACATGAAAAACTGCGAAGTAAGATTTTGATATCATTACATGATACAAACAAGGCATAATGCAAATTATAACAATCATAGCATCAATTCATATATCTCTCGGTGATGCAAGCATGACATTAATACTCATATATTTCTCCCCCTTTATCATCAACAAAAAGTGTGGTAATTGTGATACCAGGAGAACAATATAAGCAAATTTTGAGCATAAGTGTGATAGTTGTTCATGCCTTTACTAGATTCATGTTATTTTCCAATAGTGAGTGATATGTAGATCGCTTTGAATACTTCTTCCCTTTTATTTGTTATAATCTTTTTGCATGAAGGAGGAAGGCCATTTGTGATACCAGCTATTTGTGAGTTTACTTTGAGTGAAGTTAAAATCGATGAGAGATTAAATCATGCTTCAATTTTACAAGGATCAAGATATGTATGTGAAACAGATCTTTGCAAGTAAAAACACTATCATCCATATTTCAAAATGGAATTTATAAGCAGGAATCATTTCATCAAATCCATTTCAGAAAAATATTTTTCATAAGTGTATGATTATTAAGATACCAATTGTTAAGCGAATCCGAAAATAAAATTAACACTTTCATGCATTCGGACAAGACTATGCTATAGATTTTGAAATACAATCATGAAGACAAAACATGCTTATTGTTGTATTCAACACATAATTTCCAACATGTTATTTAGGCATGTAATGGCAATCAAGTGATTTGATCATTCAATAAAGTCCGAAAAATAATTTTAACTAGTTCATGTATTCGGACACATCAACATTCCTAATTCACTTCTTATGAAATCAAATTGTTCTTCACTTAGAGGTTTTGTAAAAATATCAGCTAGTTGATGTTTAGTATCAATGAACTCTATGATTACATCATGATTAGTAACATGATCTTGTATAAAGTGATGTCTAATATTAATATGTTTTGTTCTTGAGTGTTGTATAGGATTCTTCGTTAAGCATATTGCACTTGTGTTATCACATTTAATGAGAATATTTTTAAGATGAATTTTATAATCTTCTAAGGTATTTTTCATCCATACAACTTGTGCACAGTATGCACTAGCTGCAATATATTCAGCTTCGGTTATTGATAGTGAATCGAGTTTTATTTCTTAGATGACCAGGAAACAAGGGCATGTCCTAAAAATTGATATGTTCCTGATGTGCTTTTTCTATCTAGTTTACAACCAGCAAAGTCAGCATCAGCATAAGCAATTAACTCAAGATTCTCTGATTTTGGGTACCATAATCCTAGATTTGTGGTACCATTAAGATATCTAAGTATTCTTTTAACTACTTTAAGATGAGATATCTTAGGGTTTGATTGAAATCTAGCACAAAGTCCTACACTGAACATGATATCTGGTCTAGTTGCAGTGAGGTAAAGTAAACTTCCAATCATGCCCCTATAAGTTTTTTGATCGAAGCTTTCTCCACTTTCATCAATTTCTAACTTAGTGGAGGTGCTCATAGGAGTGTTAATAGCTTTTGAGTTATTCATATTAAACTTTTTTAGCAAATTCATAGTATATTTAGTTTGACTAATAAAGATGCCATTGCTTAGTTGTTTGATTTGTAAGCCTAAGAAGAATGTTAATTCTCCCATTAAACTCATTTCGAATTCAAGACTCATAGTTTTAGCAAAAGATTCACAAAGAGATTCATTCGTAGAACCAAAGATAATATCATCAACATAAATCTGAACAATGAGAAAATCATTTTCAAAATTCTTGATGAACAATGTAGTATCAACCTTGCCTTTTGTGAAATTATTTTTGATAAGAAAAGAACTAAGTCTCTCATACCAAGCTCTCGGAGCTTGTTTTAAATCATAGAGAGCTTTAGTTAATCTAAACACATGATTAGAGAGGCTATTATTTTCAAATCCAGGAGGTTGTTCAACATAGACTTCTTCGGAAATAAAGCCATTAAGAAAAGCGCTTTTAACATCTATTTGAAACAACTTAAAATTATTACTACTAGCGTAGGCAAGGAGCATCCTTATGGCTTCTAATCGAGCCACAGGAGCGAAGGTTTCTTTGTAATCAATATATTCTTCTTGATTGAAATCTTTGGCCACTAATCTAGCCTTGTTTCTAACCACGATACCATATTCATCTTGCTTGTTTCTAAAAACCCATTTAGTACCAATAACTAAATGGTCATTTGGCCTAGGAACAAGCTTCCATACCTCATTTCTCTCAAATTGATTTAATTCATCTTGTATTGTAATAATCCATGAATCATCTTTCATGGCTTCGTCAACACATTTGGGTTCAATTTGGGAGAGAAAAACGACGTTGGAACAAAATTTTTTAAGAGAAGAATGTGTTTGAACCCTCTTTGATGTGTCTCCTAAGATTAGCTCCTTAGGATGAGCATCTACATACTTCCAATTCTTGGGTAAGGATGTTTCGGAAGTGGATGCATTCAAGTTGCTAGTTGGAGACGGGGTTTTATTTAAATTCAAGGAATCAAAATTAACATCATCATCAAAATCGTTTTTTCTGATTTCGAAAATCTCATTAAAGACAACATGAATGGATTCTTCAATAATTAAAGTTCTTTTATTGAAGATACGAAAAGCTTTAGAAACCGAAGAATAACCAAGAAAGATTCCTTCATCAGATTTAACATCAAATTTTCCTAAGTTATCTTTTTCATTCAAGATAAAACACTTACACCCAAAGACTTTAAAATATGAAACATTGGGTTTTTTGTTGTTCCATAACTCATAGGGAGTTTTGGTGAGTAAGTGTCTTACTAGAACTCTATTTAAAATATAGCATGCAGTGTTTACGGCTTCGGCCCAAAAATATTTAGGTAGGCTATGTTCATTCAACATGGTTCTTGCCATTTCTTGTAAATTTCGATTTTTTCTTTCTACTACTTCATTTTGTTGAGAATTTCTTGGAGTAGAGAAATTATGGTTGTATCTATTGAGTTCACAAAATTCTTGGAAATCATAGTTTTGAAATTCACTACCGTGATCACTTCTAATTGACGAAATCATAGAACCCTTCTCATTTTGAACAAGTTTACAAAACTTGGTAAAATATCTAAAGCATTCATTTTTCTGTTTTAAGAAGTAAGTCCATGTGTATCTGCTATAATCATCTACAATGCGTATTTGCTACCTCCTAGGCTTGATGTAGAGATTGGTCCGAACAAGTCCATATGGATCAATTGTAAGGGCCTAGAGGTGCTTATTTGATTCTTAGATTTGAAACTACCCTTAATTTGTTTACCTAATTGGCAAGCATCACATACATTATCTTTGATGAACTTGATATGAGGAATTCCTCTTACAAGTTCTTTAGATGATATTTGAGTGATTAGTTTCATGCTAGTATGACCTAATCTTCTATGCCATAACCAAGCATCATCATTCAAAACCGAAAAACACATTTTATTACACAAATCATTGATGTCAATAGTGTATACGTTATTTTGTTTTAATGCAATCATAGACGTGTTTTTGTGTGGTTTTTCAATGATGCAAGCATTAGATTCGAATCTGACAATATATCCTTTATCACATAATTGACTAATGCTCAAGAGGTTATATTTTAAACCATCAACTAACAAAACATCCTCAATAAAGAAGTTGGATTTATTACCTATGGTTCCTTTGCCAATGATTTTACCGTTGTTGTTGTCTCCGAAGGTGACATAGCCTTCGTCTATGCTAGTGAGCTTAGAGAATTGAGATGGATCTCCGGTCATATGCCTTGAGCATCCACTATCAAGGTACCATCTCTTGCTCCTAGCTTGCGATGATATATGTTTCTACAAGAAAGGATGATCTTTAGGTACCCATTTGCTTTTGGGTGCCTCAAAAATAGATCTACATTATTTATCATGTTGCATAGAATTTATCATGGTTCCTTTAGGAACCCAAATTAATTTGTTCGGACTAATTTTCTTGAATGGACAATAATGCGTTTTGTGTCCAAGTTTGCAACAAAAGTTGCATTTTCTTTGGTGTTGAACATGTAAGATGGGGCCTTTCATAAAGGTGGTTGGATTTAGGTGAGGACTTCTCACAAATCCGATTCCACTTCTTTTGGGGACGTGACCCTTGTTTGCAAGGATCATGTTCAAGGACTTGCTACCAACCTCGAATTTCTTCAAGGTGTCCTTAAGTAGCAAGTTTTCCTTTTGGAGAGTTTCTAGATCATGGCATTTTATGCATGAACCTAAACTATCATGATATTCAGTTTTTAACTTATCGAAATTACAAGTAAGACTATCATGCTCCTTTTTTAGCAATTTATATTTTCTATTAATAATCTTGCATTCATCAAATAAGTCATAGAAGGCATTTAATAATTCATCAAATGATAAATCTGCATCTATTAAATTCGTTACCTCCTCTCCGATGGCCATTAAGGCGTAATGAGCAACTTGCTCGGTGTTGGACCCCTCTTCTTCGGATGCGCTCGAGTCATCCCATGTTGCTTTGAGCGCCTTCTTCTTTGTCTTTTTGACTTGGGGACAATCACTCTTGTAGTATCCCGACTTTTTACACTGATAGCAAATAACTTGGTCCTTCTTGGGTTCAAGTTTATTTTTTGTGTCATTCTTAAACTTGTTTCTTTTAATGAATTTTTTAAAATTTCTTGTTAGAAGTGCCAAGTCATCGTCACAGTCCTCATCACTTGAGTTTTCTCTCAAGTGGTCTTTTGAAGTTCTAAGTGACATATCCTTCCTGTTCTTTGGAAGGATGTCTTCTTGCTCTTCATGAGCTTTGCAAGTCATCTCGTAGGTCATTAATGACCCGATTAGTTCTTCAAGAGGGAAGTTGTTTAAATCTTTCGCATCTTGAATAGCAGTGACTTTAGGATCCCAACTCTTAGGAAGGGATCTTAGAATCTTATTTACGAGCTCAAAATCCGAAAAACTTTTTTCGAGTCCTTTTAGACCGTTGACGACATCCGTGAAGCGGGTAAATGTCGCCAATAGTCTCACTCGGTTTTATCCAGAAAAGTTTGAAAGAATGTAACAAAAGATTGATTTTTGACTCTTTCACTCTACTTGTGCCTTCGTGAGTCACTTCGAGTGTGTGCCAAATATCAAATGCGGTTTCACAAACCGAACACGGTTGAACTCATTTTTATCAAGCGCACAAAATAAGGCATTCATAGCCTTTGCATTAAGAGCGAAAGCCTTCTTCTCCAATTCGTTCCAATTGATCATTGGAAGAGAAGACTTCGAAAATCCATTTTCGACAAGATTCCAAAGTTCAAAATCCATAGAAATAAGAAAAATCCTCATTCGGGTCTTCCAATAGGTGTAGTCCGTCCCATTGAACATGGGTGGACGTGTAATAAAATGGCCCTCTTGGTTTTCGGCGTATGCCATCTCTCTTGGGTTTTAATTCGTTTGAGAGTTAACCCCACTCTGATACCAATTGTTAGGATCAAGAGCACTAAGAGGGGGGGGGGGGGTGAATTAGTGCAGCAAAAAACCTTCTACGATAAAAATCGCGTTCGTTCGATAAAAGTGATTTCAGTAAGAAAGCCGATTCGTAAATCACTTTAACTTTTGATTAAGCGAGATGCAGTAAAGATATAAGTGCAGTTTGCAGTTATGGTTCAAATCAGATAGTAGGCGCAAACTAAAATATGATATTCGTATGAAAAAATTGATTTACGTCTAAATGCTGATTCATAAATCACTTGATTAAGCGAGATGCAGTTAAAGCAAGGATATAAAGGCAGTTTACAGTTATGATAGAAATCAAAACGTAAACGCAAACTGAAATATGATGATCGTACGATAAAACTGATTTACGTCTAAACGCCGATTAGGAAAGTGCAAAACTTGAAACCCGATCATATATGCGCAGAAAGCAGTAAGCTTTTGAGGAGATTTGCAGTAAGGATAAGATGCTCAAAGTAAATGCAAACCGAGATTTAGAGTGGTTCGGTCAATCTTGACCTACTCCACTTTTGGCTTCCACCACTGACGAGGTCACCGACGTCAACTAGAGGCCTTCCTTCAATAGGCGAAGGCCAACCACCCTTTTACAGTTTCACTCCTTTTGACGGGCTTAGGAGACAACCCTTACAGAATTTTCTCTCCTCTCTTTAAAGATCAAAACTTGGAAGAGAAGAGGGAGAAGAACTTTTGGCCTTTACAATAATTTTGAGCTCTAAGAATCACAGAATAAGATCAGGATTTCGGTGTGTTTGAGTGCCCTTTCAGTGCTGAATGGGTGGGGTATTTATAGGCCCCAACCCAGTTTGAATTTGGAGCTCAAAACTGTCAATTCCCGGAATTCCGGGATCTGGCGGTTGCACCGCCTGACTGAGGTAGTTGCACCGCCTGGCAGAGCTCGAAGACTAAGCCTTTGGGCGGTGCCACCGCCTGACTGAGGTGGTTGTACCGCTCAGCCAGAGCTCGGAGACCGAGCCCAAGCGGTGCTACCTCTTGGCTGGGGCGGTTGCACCACCCAGTCTCGCTCGGAGACTGAGCCCAGGTGGTGGCACCGCCTGGCTTGGGCGGTTCAACTGCTTAGCAGAAATTAGGGTCCAAATGGGTTGATCCATTAGGCCTAATTTGGGTTTTTCAAGGGCCCAATTGCCCCAAGATTAAGTTAATGGGATCACCTCCCATTTCTAACTTAATCATTGTGCTAACTATGATATTCCTAAGACATTTACTGCAACTTGCTCCGATGCGTCAATCGCTTCTTCCGGCGAGCTTCCGGCAAACTTCCGTCGATCATCCGATGAACCCTCGGTGATGCTCCTGCGGACTTCCAGCAAACTCCTGGACTTGCGACGATCCACTTAGCGAGTTCTGACAAGCTTCTTTGGCAAGCTCATGGACTTCTCGGATTTGTTCCCGCAGAACCTCCGATGACTGTCCGAACTTCCGTCGAACTCTCAAACTCCCAACGTGATCATTGTCTTGACTCTGGCGCAACTCCTACTGCATATCTTATTTTCATCGTAGTTAATCCTACACACTTATCTCAACATATAGATTAGATAACAAATGACAATTGACTTCATCATCAAAATCCGAGATTCAACATTATTGGGGTGTATAAGTGTTGTAAACAAGTGCTATAGTTCTCCTCCTCCCTTTCTAAATTTTGAGATCATTCAAGAGAGGTGTGAGACTTATAAGGGTTCTCTCCGAAACCCAACAAAAGGAGAAAGTACTGTAAAAGGTGATTAGTTTTTACCTATTGAAGGAAGGCCTATAGTGGACGCTGGTGACCTCGACGAAGGAGGAATCTGATAGTGGATGTAGGTCACATTGACCGAATCGCTCTAAATCTAGTTTGCATTTCATTTTGAGCAATTTTCTTTAACCGTAAATCATTTCATAGCAAAGTGCTTCTTCTCCTCATCTTGCTTTCACTACACTTACACTATATTACGTTTTAAAGTTACTATATTTCTGAATCGATTTCCTTTGAACGTATAAAATATTTTCTGAAATTGTAAAAAGTTTTCTGCTGCACTAATTCACGTCCCCCCCCCCTAGTGTTGCTCTTGATCCTAACATCACCATGTCCTCAATCTCCATATAATGTTACAACTCTATAAGATCAGTAACGTTCTTGTTTAATCCACTCAAGAATCAAACCATGGTGGCCTCACAGTCTTGTCTTCCTCCACATTAGCCCTTATCATGGCTATCTCCATCTCCTTGTGATACTCATCAATACTCATAGAATCTTATGTCAAGGTTTGTAGTTGTTGATGCAAATCCCTATAGTAATAGCTAGGGACAAATCTCCTCCTCATGATTTGTTTCATCTCCAACAAAGTCTCCATGGGCCTTTCACTATTTCTATGCATGTCTTTACACAATTGATCCCACCAAACAATAGTATAATAAAAAAAATTCAACAGTGACTAATTTTACCTTTTTCTCTTCGAGGTAGTTGTGACATTCAAAGATCATCTCCACTTTTCATTCTCACTCCAAATAGGCATCTGGATTATTCTTCCATTGAAAAGAAGGAATTTTCATTTTGATGCTGCCTATGTTTCTATCCGCACTATCAAAACGTCCTCTCCTAGTTTGTCTCTTAGGATTAACATCTTGACTAATTAGAGTAACTTGGTCATCATCCACATCATCGCCAACATCATATTTATTATTGACAAAGGTTGGTTGTCTCTCACGCCGTAGTTCACCTTGCAATCTATTGCATCATCATGCCTATCTAGATGATCTCTTACATCTCCTATCACTTTGAACACACATTCAAATTGTTGCTGCATTGCTTGAATTAAAAGATCATTTGATGAAGAACTTGCTTCTTTATCTTTAAACATGTATACAACCTGAAAAATAAAGTTAGAACGTGTTTCGGTTTAGATTTGATTCACTCCACTCATGTTTCATACAATTTTTGGCTTTTCTCGATACTGATCTCACCACTCTTGCCTTTTACCTCTCTTGTTTTGTTATTTCAGTTCTTAGATCAACTAAGGTACCTAAACAAACAATTCAGATTATGATAATTTAAAAATAGTAAAATTGGGCAGGTTTAAAAGCAAACAAAAAGTAAGCCGATTTAAAGGTGTGTGTAATCCACTTTAATCATAAGCAAAGACTAGAATTCGAATATCAATTGAACAATTTGTTTTTTGGAATAAAGAAAGATTTCCAAATCGAAACAGGAATTCAAATGAACAAAGATAGAATTTTGTAATTTGCAAGAACTCTTTCAATCCATAATTTTTTTAAAAATTCTGATCTCTTTTTTTTTTTTACCTTTGATTTTCCCTCTCTTTTTTTTTACCTTTGAATTTCACTCTCTTTTTTTTTTTTACTTTTGAACTTTTTTTTATACTATAAAGTGTGGAATTACAAAGAAGAATAGTAATAACACAAGAAGGACAACACTTAAGATGAAGGAAGAATAATAATTATAGATATTGTGCAAAAAGAAGAAGAAGAGAAAAGGAAAATATAAAAGATAGCAAATAAATGGATACGTAAACCTCAAACTTGAGCTGAGCTCTGATACCAAATGATGGAAATCATCAACTTAGCATCCATATACCCTGATAGCTAAAGAGCTATGATACATATGGAATGTAAATTGACCCCCTCCAATGAATTGAAATAAGACGGATCGTTTAAGATTGAAATTAGGAAAACTATTCTAATCACTTTATCAATAAAAATTTGATGAAGTAATTAGAACAGCACTTTGATTCCCTTAAAACGTCACAAACTAAGAAGCTTGATAAGTTGAAAAGAAAAACAAAGATCTTTAGGTTTTGAATGCCACAAGCAGAAAAGCTTAATAACTTCCAAAGTTCATGCAAGAGCTTAAAAACAAAATACTCACTAGTGTTGAAAGTTAAATACACTTCTGAATTGTCTTCCTTACAAAGAGAGTCAACCTTATTTATATAGTACAAAGGCCAAGTACAAAGGGAATGAATCCCTCAAATACATTAAATGATATTTATATTCCTAATGCATGAATGTAGATTATTATGAATCTGCCTTGAATTGATTTGAATGATTCTTCATGAATAAGCTCATAATTTCTAATATGGTCCAATATGGCTGAATGACCTTTATTCTTCAGAATGAGCTAAAAATTCATCCTTCTCTCAAGGCTGGACTTTCTCTTCATGATGTGGACTTATAATCAGATTGACCATTTTAGGCTCTTCTTGTATCCATAGAATCTTGACCAAGTTTTGACCATCTTGCTCCTTCAAAATGTCTTCCAATAAATAAGTTAAGGCTTCTTTCATCCTTTTAGTTTTAGCTCTTGTTATTGGTCCTCCATGAATAGTTAAAGGGTCTTTGATATAATTATAATCAACTTGCTCATTCATATCACCTAGTGTCCCCACATGAGTAATTATGAGACCAACCACTTTTATTATATGGATAGGTATACAATACACTAATCTATCCAATAATTTCGATGTCCCTCCTGAGTGACCTATGACTAAGATCATTTAGGGTCTTTGTTTAAATGTGAATCAGTCTTATTATCATGATCTCATCACGATATGATTCTCACTACGTAAATCTATGGATATCACAATATATGTAACATGTAAGATAAAATGATAAAATACTAAATAATATAATAAGTAAAAAGAGTGTATATCATGTCGCATATGCCATCACTCATGTAAATGGCTTGTAAGGCACATATGACCAACAAGCGTAATACCTAATTCTTTCGACCCGATGCTTGATCTCTGACCCTGGACCAACGTCTGATTCTCATACTTTAATAGATTTGCTTGTTCATGATCGAAGTTAGTCCTGCGTCACTTTTTTCAAACACTGATTAGCTCACAAACTCATCAATTGATTTCATCATCAAAATCTAGGATCAACGATCTCCTCATTTTTTATGATGACAACCAATTGATAATAAAGTTTCAACTAAACTCCCCCTATCTATATATCATATTAAAATAAACTTAAATTCAGAAAATGATAACCTTCTAATCATAATATCAGAAAATAAACTTGAATATAATTTTAATCAGAAATCCTAGTGATCATATGTAACATATCATATCAAAGTAATCATTACTTACTTCATATGCATATCATCATCATCATAAAATCATGAGTGTTGCATGCATAATTTTAAATTATCATGGTACATCATAACATGCATGATTTTAAGACATTAAAATTTTAAATCATCATAGCTTTTTCCCCTTTGTTATCAACAAAAAGAAGAAATGTTCAAGCCTTTAGTTCTCTTTGAAATATGCAAGTTAGCAAGTTTTTGCTTCTTTTTGAGATGTGCAAGCTAATAAGTTTTGCTTCTTTTTTTAGATGTGCAAGCTAGCAAGTTTTGCTTCTCTTTGAAATGTGCAAGCTAGCAATTTTTTACTTCTCTTTTGAGATGTGCAAGCTAGCAATTTTTTACTTCTCTTTTGAGATGTGCAAGCTAGTAATTCTCTCTCCCCCTTTGTCATTGTCAAAAAGAAGGGAAGGATACAATGGTGCAAAAATTTATAGCAATGTTTCAATCATCACATGAAAGATATCAAATATCATAAAGAATCAAGTCAGGAATACGAAAGATTATGATTCATTTTGGGAAATCTCTTCTTTTATAAATAGCGAAAAGAAAGAATGATAGTGAACGTTCTTGATTAAAAAAAAACTCGAGTAATAAAAACTAAGAAATCAAGATAATAATCCATAAAAAATAGATGAGAATAATTCATGTGTTTGGAAGATTTAACATGCCTAATTCTCTTCTAATAAAATCAATTTATTCCTCATTCAATGGTTTAGTAAAAATATCTACTAATTGATGTTTTATGTCAATAAAATCTAAAGATATATCATGATTATTAACATGATCCCTAATAAAATGATATCTACAATCAATGTGTTTAGTTCTAAAGTGTTGAATGAGATTCTTTGTTAAACAAATTGCACTAGTATTATCACATTTTATAGGAATATTTTTCAAGTAAAGTCTATAGTCTTCTAAGATATTTTTCATCTATATTACTTGTGCACAACATGCACCTACTGCTACATATTCAATCTCGACTATAGATAATGAAATAGAATTTTATTTCTTAGAAGACCAAAAAACAAGTGAATGACCTAGAAATTAACATATTCCAGAGGTACTTTTTCTATCTATTCTGTATCCAGCAAAGTCAACATCAGCATAAGCAATCAATTCAAAATTTTTAGATTTTAGATACTATAATTCTAGATTAGGAGTTCATTTTAAGTATCTAAAAATCTTTTTAACTACTTTATAATGAGATTGTTTAGGATTGGATTGAAATCTTGCATAAAGTCTAACACTAAACATAATATCAGGTCTAGTTGATGTGAGGTATAGTAAACTACCTATCATACCTCTATAAGTCTTATAATCAAAGCATTCTCCTTTGTTATCCAAATCTAATTTTGTAGAAGTGCTCATTGGTGTGTTAATGGCATTGGCACTATCTATGTGAAATCATTTTAATAGATCCAAAGCATACTTTGTCTAACTAATAAAAGTTCTATCACTTAGTTGCTTAATTTGTAATCCTAAGAAAAATATCAATTCACCCATTAAACTCATTTTAAATTCTTAGCTTATACTTTTGATAAATGATTCATACAAAGATTTATTTGTAGAACCAAAAATAATATCATCAACATAAATTTAAATAATAAAAAAATTATTTTTAAACTATTTAATAAATAATGTGGTATTTGTTGAATCTCGGATTTTGATGATGAAATCAATTGATGAGTTTACGATCTAATATGCTGTTTGAGAAAAGTGATGTAGGACTAACTTCGACCATGAAGAGGCAAAATAATTAAAGTAGAAGAATCAGACATTGGGCTAGAAGAATCAGACATTGCACTAGGATCAGATGTTGTGAGAGTCAACATGTTGATAGATCGGGCAATACACCGAAAGCTCAGATGATAAACCAATGACATACCATATAACTTAGAATTCTTTGTCTTGTAATTATTTAGTTTTTAATTATTATAATTAGAATGAAAATTGAGTTAGTTTTGGGAGGAACCCTAGTAACTCAATTTGAGGCCATTGGGCCTGATCTGGCGCTGAGTTGAACTCTTTGAGAGGCCCATTCAGTGACCTAGAGTAGGGTCAAGCGGTGAAGCCGCTTGTGAGCTAGAAAAGTACGAAATATACTTTTTCTAGAAGACCCGACGGTGGTACCATCGGTGTCAAGCGATGGTACCACCTAAACATAGTCTCCCAGATTGTGTCAAGCGGTAGTACCACCCAATGTCAGTCTGGTAGGTGGTAGTACTACCCAGACTAGGTGATAGTACTGCCAATTATCCAAGGGTGCAGGCAATGGTACCACCAATACCTCAAAAATATGAGATGAGACCTTTTTTTACTTTATTTTTTAAGCCATTTGGGGCCTATAAATACCCCTCTTTCTTGCTTGTAAAAGTATGAAAAGAAAACAAAAATCCTTGTGATCCTGAGTTGTAAAATTGTGTAAAGTGTTAAGTGTCCCCCTCCTCCTCTTTTAGTTTTGGGCTTATTCTAAGAGAGGTGTAAGACCTGTCAAGTTTATTTCCTAAACCTGTGATAAAGAGAAAAGTGTTGTAAGAGGGTATTGGTCATTGCCCATTGAAAGAAGATCGTTAGTGAACGCTAGTGGCCTCGATAGAAGAGGAATTGGGAGTAGATATAGATCGTGATGATCGAACCACTATAAACTCAGTTATAATTTTTGTTCTACTTTTTATTACTATTACTTTCTGAGTTAATTGTTTAGTTCACTTACTCTAAGTCAAGCAAATTTCCAATATAGTTTTTCATCAAACGAAATTTTTTTAAATCGTTGAAGTTTTACGAAAGCACTAATTCACCCCCCTCTTAATATCAAAACAATCCTAACAGTTGCTATTAGAGCAAAGCTTCTCTCTGTTGGTTTAACATCCAAGAGAGACTAAATAGATTTTGCTAGTAATCTAGAGGGTTACTCTATCACTCGTCCTCTTATGTTCAATGGGATGTACTACACATATTGAAAAACATGTATGAGGAGTTTTCTAATTTCTATAGACTTTGATTTATGGAACATTATAGAATGTGATTTTAAAAAATCCTTTAGACCAATGAATGAATGAAATGATCTAGAGAAAAAAATATTTCTTTAAATGTGAAAGCAATGAATACTTTGTTTTGTGCTTTAGACAAAAATGAGTTTAATCATATTTCTATATGCGAAACTGCATATGACAATTTGCACATACTCGAAGTCACACATGAAGGCACAAGTAGAGTTAAAGAGTCTAAATATAATCTTTTAGTATATAGTTTTGAGTTATTTCGAATTAAACCAAGCGAAATTATTAGAGACATGTATACCCATATTACGGATGTCGTCAATGGTTTGAAAGTACTTGGCAAAAGTTTCTTTAATATTGAACTTATCAATAAAATTCTAAGATCTCTTCCAAAAAGTTGGGATCCAAAAGTGACTGTAATCCAAGAAACAAAGGACTTGAATAACTTTCCTCTTGAAGAACTTATACGGTTATTAATGACATATGAAATGACTTGTATGGTATATGATGAACTTTAGAACAACCTTCCAAAGAACAGGAAGGATATAGTACTTAGAACTAAAAATGACCACTCGAGTGAAAGCTCAAGTGATATTGAGGACTTGACACTCCTAACAAGAAAATTTAAAAAATAATAAGAAGAAATAAAACAAATCTTGTAAAATAAGATACCAAGAACAAAAGTGAACTCAAATATGACACAATAATCTACTATGAATGTAAGAAGCTGGGGCACTTCAAAAGTGAATATCCTCAACTAAAGAAGAAGAAGCTGTTAGGATCGTGAATGACACTAAGATGGGGGTTGAATTAGTGCTATCACAAAAATTAAGTCGATTCGAAACTTTCGGCTTGATAAAAATGTATCGAAAAAGATATTGAAAGTGTGCTTGACTTAGAATAAGAGTGATAAGCAATTAAGGTAGAAAACAATAGTAATGAAGAGCAATAAGAAAGTGCACACTAATTTTATAGTGGTTCGATCGTTGTGACCTATGTCCACTCTCAATTCCTCCTCCGTTGAGGACACCAACATCCATTATCAATCTTCCTTCAATAGGCAAAAACTAACCACTCTCTTATAACACTTTCTCCATTTTATAGGTTTAGGAGACAACCTTTTACAAGCCTTACACCTCTCTTAGATTGATCACAAAGCTAAAAAACGAGGAGGACACTTAGCACTTTTTCAATAATTTTATAATCAAAATCTCAAGACTTTTGTTCATACTTTTTGTACTCTTTCATGTAGGAATGAGTGGGGTATTTATAGGCCCTAATGGCTTCAAAAATAGAGCCAAAAAGTGTCTCATCCTGAGTTTTCGGGGTACTAATGGTACCACCACTAGTGCTAGGTGGTACCACCACCTGCAGACTAATACTAGGTGGTACGATTACTTGATAGAGCCTCGGAGACCAGGCTCTGGCAGTACCACTACTTAAAAGTGTGGTACCACTACCTAACAGGGTGATACCACCGCTTGACAGCATTAACTGTCGGCAATACCACCGCCTAGACCACTTGGGAGGTTGAGCCTCAAGCGGTTCCACCACCCAGTCTGGGCAGTGCCAACGCCTAACATGGCTCCAAGTGGCTAAATGAGCTATCCAACCGACCCAATTTAGCCCTATTTAGGGTCTAATTGACCCCTAATTGAGTTAGTAGAGTTTCTCCTAAAACTAACTCAAATTAAAGTCCTAATTATGATAGTTAAGGCTAAAATAATTTATGATACAAGGAATATAAGTTGTTCAACACATCAATTGTTTAACTGAACTCTCGGTGAAATTCTAGCGAACTCCCGATGATCTTTTGGTGAGCTTTTGATGAACTCCCGACGAACTTTCGGTGAGCTTTCACTATATCATCCGATCCTTCGGTGTATCACCCGATTCATTCGACCCAATGCTCGATCATTGACTTCGACCCAACATTAGATTCTTCTTTAATCGTTTTGCCTATCTCATGAGCGTAGTTAGTCTTGTATCACTTATCTCAACATATGGATTAGATCATTAATTAATCAATTGATTTCATCATCAAAATCTGAGATTCAATAATCTCTCCCTTTTTTATGATAACAACCAATTGATGACGGAGTTAACCTTAACTCTCTCTATCTATATGTCATATTGAGATAAGACAAACTTGAATTCAAAAGGAATCATAACCCTTAAATTCAAGTGAAACAATTTCAATCAATGCAATACATCAAAATTTCTTATATTGTGCATTATCATAGTTCCAAGTCATCAAAGTATAACATGCACAATTTCATCACTTCATAATAAATCTATTGAATCTCGGATTTTGATGATGAAATCAATTAGTAAATTATTTGATCTAATCTATATGTTGAGAAAAGTGTACAAGATTAACTACAATAGCAGTAAGACATAAAACAAATATTATACTAGAGTCAAGATCGAGATTTTGGGAGTTCGAGAGTTTGTTAGGAAGTCCGGACATTCGTCGGAAGTTCTGCCAGAACCAACCGAGAAGTCCAAGAGCTTGCCAAAGAAGCTCGTCGAAACTCACCAAGAAGATTGTCATGAAGTCCAGGAGCTTGTCGGAAGTCCACCGAAACATTACCAAGAGATCATCGGAAGTTTGCCGAAAGATCGTCGGAAGCTCGCCAAAAGAACAATTGACATACTGGAACTATAATGCTCTGGTAAATGTCTTAATTATCATAGTTAGACTACAGATTGAGTTAGGACTAGGAGGTGATCCCACTAACTTAGTTAGGGGCCAACTGAGCCTTTAACAGGGTTGAATTAGGCCGGACTAAATAGCTCATTCAGCACCTGAAATCATGGCTAGTGGTGGCACCACCTGGGATAGTCTCCCAAGTACTTTGGGCGATGGTACCATTGACAGTTAATGCTGTCAGGTAGTGGTACCACTAGACCTCTATCTCCGAGCTCTGTCAGGCAATCGTATCGCCTAAATTAAGTGATGGTACTACCTAGTATCAGTCTGTAGGTGGTAGTACCGCCCAATAATGGTGGTGGTACCGTTAGTATCCCGAAATCCGGGGATGTGACACTTTTTGGCTCCAATTCAGAAGCCATTGGGGCCTATATGTTAGAAAATCTTGGGAGCGACATCACATGCATCGAAGAAGAACAAAAACCAAAATCCCTAATTCTCAAAGATATGTTCGTCGTCATGCGAAGATTGGTGCACAAAAATCTGTGAACCATAAAACTGCATATAAAATAGATTGTGTTACCTAGGGAGATCGTATATCCTTAAATCTCTATAGATCTCTAGGAGAGGGTGAAGGAGGTCAAGCGCCCTCCTCTCTAGTAGTGATCCACACAGCAAGGCTGCAATGACACTCCTCAAAACTCCAAACCTACTCTAAGGTGGAGAGGGGGAGGAGAATAGGAGAGGCAAGCAAAGGCTCTAGCCTATGAACCACAGAATCTCTCCTATTTATAGAGGTCTCCGATCAACTTAACCCTAATGGATCCTCCCCTATTGGGTATTGGATCTCCATCCAACTATCCAAGCCTCCTAGATTAGTGGATCTCTATCTGATAATCTATCAAGGGCTCTAATTGGATCTCATCAGATCAAATTAATTACATAATATCATGTAAGATCAAATTAAAAAAATGGTCTTACGATGATATTACATGATCTCTATCTGATAACCAATAATTCCATAATTAATTTGATCTTACATGACATTATGTAATTAATTTAATTGTTGATTAAAAAAATGGTCTTACATTGACGGTGACATAGGAAAAGTAAAACAATAAAAAGAGAGACAAATATAGCATATATGAAGGATATTTGGTTTTGTATTTAATTATAATTAGAATTTTAAATTTTCATATGGATTTGTGCTATTTGAAAGTTCTAAGAAAAAAGGTATGAGAATTATATATTTTTTATCGAATATTTGTAATAAAAAATAAGTATATATGATTTCATTAGGTTGATTTATAAAAGTAACAACATATCTATTTTCAATCAAAGTATATGCGTGCAATTTGTAGTTGTATATAGTATACACAATTATTTGTTAGTTTATAAAATATTTTATTATTTAAAAATATAAAATTATATATAATTTTGTAACCATAAATAAATAAATATTCACATTTAGCGAATGAAAATATTTTAATTTTGTAGTATTATTCGATTTTAGTATTTATTTTAACATTGCATTCGTTCAAATATAATAAAAAATCTATATTATTAGTTTTAATTGTTATATGATTTTGTTAGATTTAATATGATAATAAACAATCGTTCCAACTTTATGTTCTCTGGAATGTGAGCTTCTAAGATAACATATAAAACATATCAAATTAGACATCAATTCAATCCACTATTCCATTTGTCCCTAATGGTTTAAATTTTAACCTAACGGACATTTCATCCATGTCTACCGGGTTGTTGCTATTTATCTAAATTCAATCAAACCCATAACCTTATTAGCTAAATTCTCTTTTTTTATACTTTAAATGTATTCAAATTAAATTTCATCATCTGACCTCTAATTGTATATCATACAAAAATTTGAAACACAAACCAAAAACTTAATAAGTAGATTGTGGTGCTCTTCTCTTAATTTATCATTTCATATACATAAATATTTCGAACACACTGACATCATACATAGTTCATTTTCAATTTGTATATAGCATAAAAATTAAAGTCTTCGGTTATTCAGCACCCCAACATCGCTCGCAAAGTTCACAAATTGTGGAGTTAACACCTTCGAAAGGAAGAGGTTGTTTCCAAATGAATATAGGCCACAAATAGAATTCCGAAATGGCAAACCAGTAATCATACGTATCCTTCTCAACCACAAACATATATAAATAGCAAGTGATTGTTACCTTTGTTGTCAAAAATTGCTTAAACCATATGTACTTGTTGATTACATAGGAAGAATCCTCTTACATGCCCTTACTATAAATGATTTCTTAATTCAAACTATTGACATGCACACACAAGCGCTGATTCAGAGAACACATCGATCGAGGAGAAGACTTTTGATAATGGGATTAGAATTAAGTATTATTGTGATTGGTTTGCTATTCTTCATCTTAAGTGGTGCGAGGGTAGCCATGGCTGACGGTGTTTACAATGTGAAGGATTATGGAGCAGCAGGAGATGGCCAAACCGATAACACAAAGGTAGCTTTTCATGTTTAGTATAGGTTTTCACTACAACCAATAGTTTTTATCGTAGTTCCTATGAATTTAAAAATCTTCATGAACTTGAATTACAAAAAGTTTTAGCGGGACAGAGGAGAAACATAAGAAACTTCTTGTATTTTCATCATGACATCTCCATACTTATGGTTGTAACAATTATGGACATGGTAGGCTTTTGAAACGGCATGGAGTGCGGCATGCGCGGTATAAGGGAAGGCAACGATAGTGATCCCAGAGGGAGCATACCTGCTCGGTCCAACAATCTTCAAAGGGCCATGCAAAGGCATAATGGTGATGCAAGTGAAAGGGCAGCTACTGGCATCCACCCATCTCGAAGCTTACAATCAATATTGGCTCCATTTCCAATACATTAATGGATTGGTTATCTCAGGTGGTGGAAGATTCAACGGACAAGGAGCTTCTGCATGGCCTTACAACCAATGCAAAAAGACAAATGATTGCAAACCCTTACCCATGGTATGGTAGCCATGTCTTCCTTGCTCTAACCATGCAGATATTAACACTACTTCGTTCTTACTTTGAATTGCACTGACAATCGTTATAATGCTACCGTATAGAACTTGGTGTTCAGTTTCGTCACGAACGCAACCATCAAAAGCATTTCTTCTATCGACAGCAAGTTCTTCCACATTCATGTCTTTGAATCAAGAAACATTATCTTTGATTCCATCAAGATCAGTGCTCCTCAAGATAGCCCCAACACTGATGGCATTCACATCGCCGACTCGACCAATATCCAGGTTGTCAATTCAGTCATCGGCACCGGTGATGACTGCATCTCCATCGGCCCGGGCTGCACCAATTTGATCATCTTTAAGGTGTTATGTGGCCCAGGCCATGGCATTAGCATCGATAGTCTCGGCAGAAATGCTGGTGAGAAAGATGTAATCGGGCTGAACGTGAGTAATTGCAATCTTACCGGTACAACAAATGGATTGAGGATCAAGACATTGCAATCTTCTCCATCTAGGTTGAAGGCCACTGATTTCGTTTTTGAACACATCATCATGAATAATGTCTATAACTCCATCATCATAAATCAGAATTATTGCCCATCTGCTAACTGTCCCAAAAAGGTATGCCTCATTGCTTCTACTATAGCTAAATATATCATCATAGTCTTAAAATTTGAGCATCCTTCCTCTCTCCATGTAGGATCCTTCTCTAGTTAAGATCAAGAATATCAAGTACAGAAATATCGTGGGGACCTTTCTCTCGCTAGTAGCTTATAATCTAGTGTGCAGCGAGGTTGCTCCATGTGAGGGCGTGGAGCTCAGTGACATTAGCTTGAAGTACAACGGCAACGAAAAGCAACCCAAAAATGCTTCTATTTGTGTTCATGTCTATGGTAGCTCCAATGGCAATGTGAAACCTGACCCGTGCATCTGATTTCGCATTATGGGGTTGTGAGACAAAAGTGATGAACCCAAAAATGC
Organism: Musa acuminata AAA Group; assembly: GCF_036884655.1. Classification (NCBI taxonomy): domain Eukaryota; kingdom Viridiplantae; phylum Streptophyta; class Magnoliopsida; order Zingiberales; family Musaceae; genus Musa; species Musa acuminata. Next base: position 15,136,979 of record NC_088350.1, read on the forward strand.
TTCTATCTGATTTCGCATTATGAACTGTTCCACACAAGAGTTCCTATCCCTACTTTTTTCTGCTTTCTCTTTGTTACATTGAGTATATGTCTTGTATCAGAAACAAAAAAAGAAATAAAAAAATTGTCCACATGCAAAATGACATCCCATGTTTATAACATGGATATCTCATGTTAGTTTCATATTTTTCTGAAAAATATATATTAAATTTTAGTGACATTGTAATTACAAAGTATAGTTATTAATATTACCGAGTTGTTATTCGATTAAGCCCTAGGTCACTAGTTGAAACGTTGTGTCAACAAGTCAGACTTCAATGTTTAATTATGAAAATACTTTAAAACATGTAAATAATTTAAAATTTATTTAAAAAATCTAAAATATCATAATTAATAAAAAATAAAAAACTTTAACAAATAGAAACAAAACTTCAATCACATAAATTTTGATAAAAATAATCTTGTCAACTTATACTATAAACATAAACCTTTATGCGCATTTAGTAACACATGATAATATATAAAATATTTTAAATTAAATTTAAAATTCCAATGATTGAGCATGAATATCGACATAGATATAACTTACCAACATGACGGTAGTTGGAATAATACTTCAATAAGAAGGATACAATAATAAGAAGAGATGATAACAAGAAAATTACCTTAAAAAAAAGATGACCTTACAAATATGATAATACTTAGAATAATACTCAGTATTGAAGATATATTCTATTAGAGAATCATTTTTATGTATGAAATCAACTCAAATGTAAAAAACTCTTGATTTAGGATATTTTTTAAAATTCTGAGTTCTTTCAAAAAAAAAGAATTCTATATTGTACAAAAGATTAATTAATTTTGATATTTTATCATGTTGATATAGTTACATAATTGTTGAATTACCATTATATGAAAGGAATAAAAATATGGGAAATATGATAAGAAAACTTGTCATGATAAAGAGAATGATTGGATTAAAGAAAAACAAAAGTAAACATGAATTATTTGAAGAAGGAGATTAGATAGAGCACATAAGATTTTTGGTTAATTAATTTTGACATTCGGTATTTAATTTGATCTTACATGATATTATGTAATTAATTTAATTATAGATTAAAAAAAGGGTCTTACATTGAAGGTGACATAGGAAAAGTAAAATAATAAAAAGAGAGACAAATATAGAATATACGAAGGATATTTGGCTTTGTATTTAATTGTAATTAGAATTTTAAATTTTCATATGGATTTGTGCTATCTGAAAGTTCTACGAAAAAAGGTATGAGAATTATATATTTTTTATCAAATATTTGTAATAAAAAATAAGTATATATGATTTTGTCAGGTCGATTTATAAAAGTAACAACATATCTATTTTCAATCAATGTATATGCGTGCAATTTGTAGTTGTATATAGTACACACAATTATTTGTTAGTTTATAAAATATTTTATTATTTAAAAATATAAAATTATATATAATTTTGTAACCATAAATAAATAATTATTTACATTTAGCGAATGAAAATATTTTAATTTTGTAGTATTATTCGGTTTTAGTATTTATTTTAACATTGCATTCGTTCAAATATAATAAAAAATCTATATTATTAGTTTTAATTGTTATATGATTTTGTTAGATTTAATATGATAATAAACAATCGTTCCAACTTTATGTTCTCTGGAATGTGAGCTTCTAAGATAACATATAAAACATGTCAAATTAGACATCAATTCAATCCACTATTCCATTTGTCCCTAATGGTTTAAATTTTAACCTAACGGACATTTCATCCATGTCTACCGATTGTTGCTATTTATCTAAATTCAATCAAACCCATAACCTTATTAGCTAAATTCTCTTTTTTTATACTTTAAATGTATTCAAATTAAATTTCATCATCTGATCTCTAAATGTATATCATACAAAAATTTGAAACACAAACCAAAACCTTAATAAGTAGATTGTGGTGCTCTTCTCTTAATTCATCATTTCATATACATAAATATTTCGAACACACTGACATCATACATAGTTCATTTTCAATTTGTATATAGCATAAAAATTAAAGTCTTCGGTTATTCAGCACCCCAACATCGCTCGCAAAGTTCACAAATTGTGGAGTTAACACCTTCGAAAGGAAGAGGTTGTTTCCAAATGAATATAGGCCACGAATGGAATTCCGAAATGGCAAACCAGTAATCATACGTATCCTTCTCAACCACAAACATATATAAATCGCCAGTGATTGTTACCTTAGTTGTCAAAAATTGCTTAAACCATATGTAGGCATGCCCTCACTATAAATGATTTCTTAATTCAAACTATTGATATGCACACACAAGCGTTGATTCAGAGAACACATCGATCGAGGAGAAGACTTTTGATAATGGGATTATATCCGAACCTCTACTTATCGCAACGCCTACCATATGTGGGTGACCCTCTAGGCCCAATATCGAGCTGGCCGTGAGTCATATCTGTCAAAACTCCTTTTGACTCAGTGAATTATTATCTCTATAATAATTCACTCGACTTATCAACTACGGACGTACTAAGCTACTATACCATAGTCCCCAAACAATACAGGGGAATCCAATCCATTATACCTGTCTCTCCTCAGTTACCATGTACCTATAGTCCCTCATCCATATAATATCCCAGAGACCATATACCAAGCATGGTTCTATCGGACTTATATGGTTTCTACTCGAGTCTTGCTCTAATCGGATTCTCCCAGAGAACTCTTTCTCTATCAATTTGAATGACCCTAGCTAGAGATTTATCTAAACAAGAACACATGAGACATTCCTCTCATGACACTGAGAGTGGATGATCCTCTGTCGACACTCAATAGCCCTCGTAAGGTTGACTACCACTCTTGAAGACCAGCTGTGCTAGATCTAGGACATCCAAACCTATAAGTCTGGCATCAAAGAGTGGAGCACTCATATAGGACATCCTTGGTGTCTCAAGTCTAAGGACTAGATATACCATTGGGACCACGGAATCATTATCTATCTAACAATAAGGCATCATTAACCATCCGGCATTCCACAAACGGATCAATCAGTAAACTCATTCTCTGGACTTGTACTGTATCCCTAGTGTCCCCACATAAGCAGCTATGAGATCAGTTGCATCCATTATATGGACGGGTATACAACACACCAGTTTGTCCAGTTATCTCGATATCTATCTCGAGTAATCTATAACCGAGATTATTTAGGATATATGTTTAAAGGCGAATTGGTCTCATTATCGTGATACCATCATGATCCGATTCCCATTGCATAGATCCAAGGACATCATAATATATATATGTATATATGTAATAGTCGATATAAAGTGATAAAATACCAAAATATAATAAGCAAAAAGACTGCGTGTCAAATCACATGTGTCATCACCCACTTAACCTAAAACCAATCACTTATGTGTCTGAAACCCATTAGTCCCCTATGACACTCAAAGACAATCTGAGACAACGACTTTGTTAGTGGATCTACAATGTAATCTTCGGATGGAACTCTTTCTACTCCTACATCTCCTCGGGTCACGATCTTTATGATTAAGAGGAACCTCCTCAAAACACTTCTGATGAGACCTGGGTTCCTTCACTTGAGCAATCGCCCCGTTATTGTTGCAATATAAGGAAATCGGCTCCTTGCTACCCGGCATGACTCCTAGATCTATGATGAACTTTTTCATCCAGACTCCCTCTTTTGTTGCATCTACTGCAGTAATGTACTCTGCCTTTGTGGTCGAGTTAGTAGTAGTATCTTGCTTGGAACTCTTCCAACACACTGTTCCTCCATTCAAGGTATACACATATCCCGAATTCGACTTATTATCATCGACATTGGACTAAAAACTCGAGTCCGTGTAGCCTTTAGTCTTGAGGCTACTACCTCCATATACTAGTAAAAGATCCTCAGTCCTTCTCAAGTACTTAAGGATACACTTTACTACTTTCCAGTGCTTCAAGCTTGGATCCACCTAATGCCTACTCATGATACTTAAAGTATGCACTATATTAGGCCTAGTACATATTATGATATACATAATAGACCCTATTGCTGATGCATAGGGTATCCTATCCATGTTCACTCTTTCTTCATAAGTCTTTGGGGACATACTCCTAGAAAGCGATATCCCATGTCTCATCGGTATGAAACCTCTCTTAGAATTTTTTATGCCAAACCTTTTGACAATGCAGTCTATGTACCTAGACTAAGACAAGCTAAACATCCTCTTGGATCTATCTCTATAGATCTGAATTCCTAAGATATAGGATGCTTCCCCTAAGTCCTTCATGGAGAAGTGTCTAGATAACCATGTCTTTACTGTGGATAGCATTCCTACATCATTCCCAATAATTAGGATGTCATCCACATATAACACCAAAAAAGGTGATAGCACTCTCACTTACTTTCTTGTATACACAAGGCTCATCTTCATTCTTAACGAAGTCATAAGATCTAATTGCCTCATCAAATCTTATGTTCTAACTTCGGAAAGCTTGTTTTAGTCCATAAATGGATCTAAGCAACCTGCACATCTTATCTGGGCAGTCCTTGTACATGAATCCCTCGGGTTGTATCATATACACGTTCTCCTTGAGGTTGCATTGAGGAATGTTATTTTCACATCCATTTGCCAAATCTCATAATCATAGTGTGCTGCAATAGCCAATAGAATTTGGATGAATTTTACCATTGCTACGGGTGAGAAAGTTTCGTCATAGTCAACACTTTGCCTTTGACGATACCCCTTAGCTACTAGCCTTACTTTATAGGTCTCTACTTTTCCATCTACTCCGATCTTTTTCTTAAAGATCCACTTGCAATTGATAAGTACAATACCCTTGAGTGCTTCAACTAGGTTCCAAACCTTGTTGGAGTACATGGAATCCATCTCAGAATTCATGGCTTCTTACCACTTCTCGGAGTCTATACTTATAATAGCCTCCTTGTAGGTTTGAGAATCAATATCCTCAACATCCTCTCCTCTAATATGTCCCACATATCTCTCAGGAGGATGGGATATTCTGCCGGACCTACGTAAAGTTAGAACTTATGTATTAGGCACCTAAACAGACTCGGGCTGAAGAGTGGTGTTTGAGCTAGGTTCTCTAACCTCGCTCAACTCTATCATGCTCCCACTGTCTCACCAAGAATATGTTCCTTCTCAAGGAACATCGCTCTCTTGGCTATAAAGACCTTTTGGTCCTCGAGATGATAGAAATAATACCCATAAGTTTCCTTGGGGTATCCCATGAACTTGTATCGCTCCGTCCTTGATTCCAACTTATCGGGATTGTGTCTTTTAACGTGGGCAGGGTAACCCCAAATTTTAACAACCTTAAGATCTGGCTTCTTCCCTTTCTATATCTCATATGGTGTAGACACTACCGACTTAGTTGGAACTCTATTCAGAAGGTAAGTTGCGATCTCTATGGCATATCCCCAGAATGAGAGCGTAGGTCAGTGAAACTCATCATGGATCGTACCATATTTAATAGCGTATGATTCCTCCTTTCAATCACACCATTGGGCTAAGGTGTATAAGGAGGTGTCCATTGGGATAAAATCCCATGGTCCGTGAGGAACTAGGTAAACTTTGTACTTAAGTACTCACCTCCTCGATTTGATCAAAGAGTCTTGATAATCTTTCCAGTCTAGTTCTCCACTTCATTCTTATACTCTCTGAATTTCTCAAAGCCCTTGGATTTGTACTTCATTAAGTATACATATTCATACCTTAAGAAATCATTAATAAAGATAATGAAGTAGGAGTAACCACCAATGGCATGAGTTGACATGGGTCTACATACATCACTAGTATGAGTTTCAATAGCTTAGTGACTCTCTCTCCAGTTCCTCTAAATGAAGAGTTAGTCAGTTTTTCACGAAGGCAAGGTTCGCAAGTTTTATATGACTCATAGTCGAATGGATCTAGATATCCATCATTTAGCAACTTTTGAATCCTTCCCTCATGGATGTGACCTAGCCTATAATGCTACAAGTATGCACTGTTCACCTTATCTCGTTTCCTATTAGACACACTTACATTCATGATATATGGAATAGTATCTAGCATAAATAAATCATTATGCAATGTTCCTTTCGTGATGAACTCATCATCTAATAATATTGAATAACCATTGTTCTAAAAAACTAATTTATATCAACTAACTGTCAAACATGAAATGGAGATAATTTTTTTGATAATAGAAGGAACAAAATAACATGCATCTAATGCAATAATAGCTCCACCAGGCAGATGTAGGGCGACCTCGTTAATAGCTACTACATCAACTTTTGCTCCATTGCCCATCTTGAGGTCCATCTCGCCTCTCGCCAATCTCCTAAGCCTTGCCAAAACTTGCAACGAATTACAAATATGATAAGCACTACTGGTATCTAATACCCATGTGTTATCATAAGAGTCTGACAAATGGAGACTAATCGTGAATGTACCTGAAGCTTCTCTAAGTTTTTGTTTCACCCTCTCTACAAGGTACTCTTTACAGTTCCTTTTCCAGTGCCCATCTTTGTCATAGTGGAAGCACTGGCCTTTGTCCTTTTTCAGATCTTTCTTAGTAACCTTTGCTTTACTTGGTCTGCCCTTGCCCTTACCCTTCTTAAGGGACTTTTCTGCTTTCCTTTTCTTTCTGGTCTCACTAGTGTAGAGAACTGGCTTCTCTTTCTTGATAGTGCTCTCTGCCTCCCTCAACATATTAAGGAGCTCCGAGACCTATGAGTTTCTTTATCCACTCAATCATCTTTAGAACATGGTTTTGAACCTGTCACGCCCCCTCAAAAATTATCCATGATATTAAAACAATTTCATCATAAACCAATCCAAGATCCAAACTAACATTTGAGGGCACTGAAAACATTCTATCAAATTCACATCTATAAAACCTGTGTAGTTTATAATCATATATCACATCACTCGATAATTCACATTTATGGCAACCCAAGCTAACTTGACAAACATGAACAACATTTATAAATCCACAAGCTAAATAAATTATACAATCAGAACTCCAACTATTCACCACAAGTTCATATCGTCATAAATTAGACTTAACATTCCGAAATTCCAAATAAGAGAGATCTTCTAACACTTTTATACAGTATATCCATTTCGATTCATCAACAACATTTCATTACATACAAAATATGCTTATACAACAATAGCATAACAACCAACAAGACTTGCCCATAATTCTGAATAGCTATCCACTGCCTCAGCCCAAATCAAACATCTCAAATGGTGATAAGCTGACCTGAAAGATTTATATAACAACGGAATGAGCTAAAAACAGCTCAGCAAGTGACAAAGCATATTCAGAACAAAAGGAATGGTTTCAAACAAGTAAGGTATCATAATGCAAGGCAGAATATAAGAATTCTCAAGGATACCATTTCATTAGATACAAAATCATATGTATCATGTCATTCAAAACATATTTGATTCATAACAAATGGAGCATAGAGTAATTGGAGCATATCAATAGCGTACGAGATGTTCCGGAGCATATCAATGGCAAATGGTACATTTCGAAGCATATCAATAACAAATGAAACATATCGGAGCTTATCAATGGCATATGAATTATTCCGGAGCATATCAATGGCGTATGGAACATTTCGAAGCATATCAATAACAAATGAAATGTTTCGGAGCTTATCAATGGCGTATGAAATGTTCCGGAGCATATCAACGGCATATGGAACGTTTCGAAGCATGTCAACAGTGAATGAAACTTTTCAAAGCATATCAATAACAAATACCGTACAGAAGCTCAAACGTCGTCTTTGACGTTGCAATCATATCATTCTTATCCAAAGCTTGTACCGAAACACATAACCAAAGCTCTGGATATCATATCAAACATATAGAAGGTGTAGTGGGATCTCAAACAGAATTGTGATTCATCCATTTCTGAATGACCACCAGACAGAAGTCTCCCACGTCTGGGAGCTCTATCCACCCACGTCTAGGTGAAGTCAGAGGGGGCCGGCAGAGCATCGCAGGCTCTAAGCACATACCCTTTACTATTTCTGGCAAAGGTCCAGCCAATCCCACAAACACCAGAGTACAAGAGGGCAGTTTTAACAATAAGTAGCACATATCGGAAGCACACGCGGAACAACAAAACGTACATGTGCCTTTACGAGTCAATACGAAGTAAGCAATAATCTTTCACAATGATATTCGAAATTTGAAAGGAAATGGAATAGGCACATATCGAAAGCAAATGCGAAACAATGGAATACACATGTGCCTAAATGAGTCAATACGATATAGCATAAACGTTACACAATAATTTTCAAGAATGCAAATAACTTTAAGGACAAGAGCATACAAGAATTCAAAGCAGTAATATAAAGCTCAATTGAATAAGGAAGCTAAAGGATATTAATTTCCAAAGGAATGAAACCAGAATATTAGAAATCGACCAAAGCTCAATTTCTGGCAGAATACAAGAGGCACATTGAACAAATGATTCAAACTATCAATCGTGCTCCAATTTACTTAGAAATATATCATTGGATTATACTTTCAGATACGACAGGCTTCATATGAATTGAACTGTCCAATAGAGAGAGTTACAAATAATTTGGTAAACAAGGGTCGTAGAACAAAATCTCTGTTTGGCAGAATTCATAATGTCAGATTCAACAGATAATTGGGCAGGTGTTTGGATTCCAAATCTTTCAATCCATATATCAAAAGAAAGATCTATGAGTCTAGTTTCCAATGAAATAAGCTTTGAATAAATCAATGTTTGCAACAAGGACTTATAAGCAGTTCAGTATCAAAAGGTCAGAAATTACGATCCCTGTTTTGCAGAATCTGTAGGCTCATTTGAAACAGAAGTTTGGGCAGACAAACTTACTCCGAATTCTTAAAATAAGCTATCGAAACAAAGGTTTATGAGTCTATATTCTGATCAAATAAGTTTGTCCAAATCAGATGTCAATACATGAAGTTATAATCATAACAAGGTAGAAAGGTCAGAATCTTGGAAGTTGCACAGATTCGAATCGTTACGTCTAAACAGGAGATATATCAAATGCAAGGCTAGAACAATTCAAAGTTCCTCATATTCAAAGCAAATGTAGAGATAAAATTGTAGTGAGGAAATATTAGGATACTTGCAATAAGAAAGATTAGAACAATTACAGGAGAAACGATCAGGAAACTTGCAATAGGAAAGATTAGAACAATAACAGGAGAAACGATTGGGAAACTTGCCTTTCAAATATTTTGATCCGAAGATCCAAAGAAGGTGTCAGCCCAAATCCTTCTACTTTTCCTCCACAACTGCAGCTCATGCAGAACATAGAGGTATAGTCACCTACTCTCTCTTACTCTCATTCCTTCGTTTTCTTTTTTTCAAACGCAGCTATCACAACCACCGCCGCTGCCACTGCTGCATACGCAGTCACTGTCGCTGCGGCCGCATTCCCGTCCGTAGCCCCTTTTTTTCCCTTTCCTTTCCTTTCTTTCCCAGCTGCAACTGCCGCAGTCGCAGTCACAGCCATGGCCGCAGCCACCACAACCGCAGCCTCCTCTTCCTCCCCTGCTCTATTTCCTCTCCTTCTCTTCCAGCTGCAGCTGTCACTGCCACAGCTGCCTCCCCTTTTCCTCTTCCTCTCTTCTTCCCTTTTCCTTTCTCTTCTTCTTCCTTTCCTTCTCTTCTTTCCCAGCTGCACTGCTGCAGTCGCAGCCTCAGCCACAGCCACAGTCTCTTCTTCCTCCCCTGCTCATCTTCCTCTCCTTCTTCTCTTCCAACTGCAGCTGCCATCGCCGCAGCCGCAGCCCCTTCTTTCCCTTCTCTTCTTCCTCTCCTTCCCTTCTTCCTTTCTCTTCCTCTTTCCCTGCCATAGCTGCAGCTGCCACAGCCGCAGCCGCAGCCACAGCCGCAGCTACTTCTTTCCCTTCTCCTCTTCCTTCTCCTTCCTTTCTTCTTCTTCTCTTCTTCTCCTTCCTCCCCTTCTTCTCCCCGACGAACAGCACCTCCTTTCCTCTATTTCCTCCTGCAGGAAACAGAGGTGCTGCCTCTTCACCCGCTTCTACTTCTTCTCTTCTTCCTCACCATCTCTTCCTCTCCTTCTCTTCCAGCTGCAGATTCCACCGCCGTAGCCGCAGCTCCTCCTTTCCCTTCTCTTCTTCTTCTCCTCTTCTTCTTCCCTCCTCCTCCCCAGCGTCACACACACCCTCTCCTCTGTTTCCTCTACAGGAAACAGAGGTATCACAACCTCTTCTCCTGCTTCCTCTTCCTCTTCTTCTTCTTCTCCTCTTCGAATGCCCCACACCTCTCCTCTGTTTCCACCTGCAGGAAACAGAGGTGCTGCAGCCCTAGCTGCTGCCACCTCTCACTCCTCTCCCTCTTCTCTCTCTTCTCCTTCTCTTCTTCTCCTCTTCCTTTTTCCTCCCCAACGCCACACACCTCCTCGCTGCTGCCTCGCCACAGCTATCCTCCTCTCTTCTTCTTCTTCTTCTTCTTCTTCTTCTTCCTCTTCTCTTTTCCTCCCCAACGCCCCACACATCCTCTCCTCTGTTTCCACACATCTTCCCTCTCTTCTTCTTCTTCTTCTTCTTTTCTTCTCTTCTCCCTCTTCTTCCTAATCTCTTCTTTTCCCTCCTCTTCTTCTTTTCTTCTCTTCTCCCTCAACTTCTCTTCTTCTTCTCCCCACGCCCCACCGCTTCTCTCTGTTTCTCGAAGAAACAGAGAGAGCGTGGGAGGCGGTGGGATAAAACCGAAATTTTCGATTTTCTTTATTTTTTTTTCTTTTTGTAACTTAACAGTTTAGTCCTTAAAATTTCTATATTTACATGTAGGTCCTCCAATTTACATATAAATCCTTATTAATAATTTTCAAAAGTGAGGGATATTACAGAACTAGTGTCCTCTCAGTCATCCTAACGCGGAAGAAGCTCTTGGATATCTCATATCGTTGAGTCTTTTCCTATTCCTCAAACAGTTTGCAGACATGTAGGAGAATGGATCTGGCATCCATCTTTTCATGTTGTCTCTGTAACTCAGGAGCCATAGAGCCCAACATGTAATACTGAGCAAGAGTTGAGTCATCAATGTACTTCACATAGCGAGTGATCTCATCCTCTCTTGCCCCTTCCTTGGGCGTAGGCATCACTATATCAAGGATGTATGCGATTTTCTCCACCATGAGAACAATTCTCAAGTTGCGGAGGCAATCCGTATAATTTGAACCAGTGAGACAGTTGACATCAAGTGTGCTAAGTAAGGGATTTGAAAGTGACATTTTCTGAAAATAAAGTGGCAGCAGAAATAAATAACATGCAGATTTTACAAAAATAAACAATCAAGATATGGACTTCTATCTTAATATGCTCCCACTATTTTACTGGCAAGTCACGCGACACCCTTAGCACATGAAATGGAAGTCTTCGGCAAACTTCTAGTGGGGATCAGGATCCAATCAGCGTCTTAGTGTAACCTCGAGGGACTCGACCAATCACACTAAGCCCAAAAGGTAGGCAATTCTTGCCGATCATACCTCATTGTAATTTTTGTCCTGTTCGACCTCCGAATCACCATGGTCTTGAGGGACTCGACCAACCATTATATTCGGTTAAGCCAATACAATCGTTACAAGACTAGTCTGATTTGGTGATATACCCTTGAGGGACTCGACCAAGTATACCATGTCCTTAGGTCACCAATGACATCTCTATGTCATAGGCAAGATAGCCAATCACGATATAAGTGAGCCTCAAGGGACTCGACCAACTTAACCTATACTGGGAATCGGTCCCTACCTATAATGATGGAAGGCCACGTGGGTCAATCTAATTGCCTCATGTTTATGGACTTAATATTATCGAGAGAGTGGTTTCTATGATTTAGTCTCCCAACATGACATATCACACATATACATATTTAATATATATCTACATCGCATGCAAATATATATACATCTAGTAGGTGTATAAGCAATCACACCAGATGATCATGGATCACAGCCTAATGTGATCAGGCCTGAGCCAATGGGCCTAATCACTCACATCAAGATCTATGCGTGTAGTGGTGCATCTCTATGCCTTGTGATCATCCGTGTCGTGGATCCCGCTATCGCTTCCATGCTCTCGCTATGCCTTCTCGTATGATTACAACTTAATCACAAGCACGCAGGCCCGACAATAAACGAGAAATAAAAATGGAGGCTCGTAGGCCCTAATAATAATAATCACAAGTACACACATCATACGGTCCATGATCATCCATCCACATATCATACATCACATGTATAAATCATCATCATGTAGGACTACTAGATAATAATAAAAGATAATAGTCAATTAAACTTTTTAATTAATTAATATTTTCTGAATTCAAGGACATATAGGAAATTTTTTGACTTATGAGGGGTATTTTCATAATTTGGACAAAAGGATAGAATTAGAATTTCTCAAATTCATAGGGAAAAAACTATCTTTTTTTTGCCCAAAACCCTAAAAGTCCCCATGCCCTACTGGCTTCGGTTGCTGCCACCCTACAAATGGTGGCCTTGTGTGGCGGGGTGGCGTAGGGTTGCCGCCCCTGCCCGCGGGCGGCGCCCCCACCTATGGGTGCCCCTATGGGTGGCGCTGCCCCACGCAGCACCCCCAGGCGGCTGTGCTCGCGGATGCAGTGCTTGTAGGCATCGATGCCGCACGATGCCTCTGCCCGCGGGTCCAACACCTGTAGGCGCCACCCTTGCGCACGGGCGCAGTGCCCGTGCGCATGTGGCCATCGTGCCTACGGCCCTACATATGGGAGCCACTGCAGGGGGCCTACCTGCACGCGACTGGCCTTACAGCTACCATTGTAGGTGGCCTACCTGCACGCAGATGGTAGCACTACCATCTGCGACGGCAACAAGGGCAGCAATAATCGCTGCCCTTTCTTGCTTTTGCGTCAATGATTTTGACGTCAAAAGCTTCTCCAAAACATAACACATGCAGTTTAAAACTAATCTATGGCAAAAATAACCTGGCTCTGATATCACTATTGAGAAATTTTGGGGATAACATCACATCTGTAGCAGAAGTAAAGAAAATAAAATCCCTAATTTCTAAAGATATGTTCGTCGTCATGCAAAGATTGGTACACAGAAATCCATGAAACTTAAAACTATTAGGAATGAGTCGACATTAAAAGGGGGGGGGGGGGGTGAATTAGTGCAGCGGTAAAATCACATCAGTTCTGAAAATTCTTTCGTACATTGAAAATCGATCCCGAAAATATACTTGACTTGAAAGTGTGTTCGTAAACGTTTTGAAAGCAGTAAGCAAGTAAAGTGGTTTGAAGTTAAAGTAAATTCCTTAAAAGAAATACAAACCAGATTTTATAGTTGTTTGGTCATCATGACCTGCATCCACTTCATCGATTCCTCTTCCGTTGAGACCACCGGCATCTACTATCAATCTTCTTTCAATAGGCGAAGACCAACCACCTTTTACAACTCTTTCTCCTTTTACTGGGTTTAGGAGATAACTCTTACACCCTCACTTACTCCTCTCTCAAACTACACTAACACTTGAGCTTTGAGAGGAGTTCACACACAATTAAAACAGAGCTTTCTTTCCATTTTTGCTCTCAATTATGTGTAGTTTAACCAAGGAGGACGGGGGTATTTATAGGCCTTAAGTTGATTCAAAATTGAAGCCTAAAAATATCTCATCCCTAGTTTTCGGGGTCCTGGTAGTACCATCGCTTGTGTTGGGTGGTACCACTGCCTATAGTACTAACACTAGGCAATACCACTGCCAAGTCTGGCGGTACCATTGCCTGACATAGTCTTGGAGACTGTGCCACGATGGTGCCACCTATTATGTCACTATTTGGGCCTATCACTTGGCCCAACATAACCCAAACTTAAGCCCAACTAGCCCCTAATTAAGTTGACTTAATTATATTCTAAACTAACTCAATTAGACTCTAAACTAACTTGATCTAGACATAATTGATTACAAGTAAATCCTTGTTATCCAACATGTCATTGGTTCATCCGGTGCTTCGTCCGATCCTTCGGTGCATCATCCTCTCTTTCCGTGTATTACCTAATCGGCAGGTTGTCTTCTCACAACATCTGATCTTCTTGGCACAATGTTCGATCTTCTTAGCCTGATGCCCGAATTCACGACCTGAAGCCTTCTGCCGATACGTTGATCGTTCCTCCAGCCCGATGTCCAATCTTCTAATATGTTTGCTCTGGCCCAACATCTGATTCCTACTACTTTAATTAATTTGCCTTTTCTGATCGACGTTAGCCCTGTGTTACTCAAAACACTTATTAGATCACAAATACATCAATTGATTTCATCATCAAAATATGAGATTTAACAATCTCCCCCTTTTTGATGATGGCAACCAATTGATAACGGAGTTTAAATAAACTCTCCCTATCAATATGCCATATTAATAGAACCTCGAATTCAAGCTGAATTTAAGTCAAAAAAATTTAATTAAGAAATCATTATGAGTTCGAGCAACATAAAATCATGCATAATCAAATTTTCAATGTATCATTCCATACATGATCATCAACATAACTTCTCCCCCTTTATCATCAATAAAAAGGAGAAGTGCAACTAGCAAGTTTTAGAGATATGCAAGATTTGTAATATACAAGCTAGCAAATTTCTTTATTACTTTACAACATGCATAATCACCAAATCATCATTAGTTTTAAAGATTTGTAAGATGAAAATTTTGCGAGTTTACATTTTTGCTTCTTAAGATAGGCAAGCTAGCAATTTTTGGTGATGTTCAAGCTAGCAAGAAATGCAAGCTAGCAATTTTTGGTGATGTTCAAGCTAACAAGAAGTGCAAGCTAGCAATTTTCCTTCTAATTGGGATGTGTAATCTAGTAATTCTTGCTTCTCTTTAGAGTTAGGCAATCTAGCAAGTTTTAGATATACAAGCTAGTAAGATAGCAAGTTTTACATTAAGCAAGCTAACACATTTTGCATCATGCAAGCTAGTAAATTTTACATAATTTTAAAACATGCATAACTAGTTCTTTCTCCCCCTTTGTCATTGTCAAAAAGAAGAGAAGAAATTAATTTTGTAATTCTTTTTCCCTTTACAACAATTTTTAAATCATAACAAAGATAAAGTATCAATCTTATTTCAATATATTTGTGCATCATTATAGTTTCAAATTAAAACAAGCACAATTTCAAACCTTACATTTCATCCTTACTTCATGCAAGGTACTAAAAATAAATCATCACTTTAGACATATCATACATGATACTTAAGCATTCATGATACATCATTTTAGCAACAAATCATAGTATTGCACGCATCATTCCAAATCATACATATTTCAAATCATAATGGTATCAAAATATCAAATTATATTACATCCTATCATGAATGAGAATTCTCAAGATTCATATAAACAATCTCCTCTTAAGAAAATATAAAAAAAAATCTTAGGAGTACAAAGAAGAGATCTTGATTTTAAAAAAATCTCAAGTAATTCTAAGAAATCAAGATTATGATTTGGATAAAACTCATTCAAATTCAAATCATCAAATCAAAATCATTTTCAATAGATTCAAAAAGAAATATACATAGATTCATTAATCTCTCCTTTTTGAAAAATCGATAAAGTAGAGAAATTTTTCAAGGAGAAAGCTTTCCTTTTTTTAGTTGTTTATTTCATACAAGCATGTCTTTGTATTTTTTATACCAAATAAAAAACATGCATCATGGTTTAAGACCAAAAACTAAATTTCATTATCATGACCAAAAATTTTGATACATTAAACATATGGCTTCTTTAAACAAGAGATTTGATTCATCATTTTAATTCCAATGATAATTTATTTTTCTTTTTATGTGTTTCATTTTATTTGATTGATTTCATATAAATATGCTCAAGTTTTTCTTTTTTTATATGAAAACCATGTTTAAAATCGAAAAAGCAACTTTCATTGTGACAAAGATCAATAAGCTATGATCACAAAAATCATCATGCATAATTTTGAAATATAAACTTATTAAGCATGATCATTATGCATCATTATTTTGGGCATGATATCAAAACATGGTTCAAGTTTTTTTAAGGTACAACATGCACAATTTCACATTATGCATGATATCAAACTTCTTAACATTTTCATTAAGACATCAAACATTTTCAATATCTAACATTTTATTCCTTTATCATAAAACATGCAATTTTTATTATCATTTTCAAAATTAGCTAGAAAAAGAAAAGCATGATCCCCTTTTATTTATTTATTTTTTATATTTTATATACTAATTTAAAAATAACATATGAAATGCATCAAGTAATTTCAAAATAAATTAAGGGGGTTTCGGGTGAGTCATTTACCTCATCGTCAAGAGCCGTTAAGGCGAAGTTCGTCGTTTCGTCTTCATTGGTTTGCTCTTCGTCATTGGATGAGCTTGATTCATTCCAAGCCGCCTTGAGTGCTCTTTTCTTCTTTGGCAACTTCTTTTTAAATTTATTTTTATTTTTTAATTCTTGTTTAATGAACCTTTC
The DNA here is from genome assembly GCF_036884655.1 of Musa acuminata AAA Group. Lineage (NCBI taxonomy): Eukaryota > Viridiplantae > Streptophyta > Magnoliopsida > Zingiberales > Musaceae > Musa > Musa acuminata. The sequence goes on from NC_088350.1 coordinate 15,153,543, forward strand.
AAATTTTATAGTGAGAAGTTTGAGTTCATCATCACTTGAGCTTTCACTCGAGTGGTCTTAATTTGTTTTAAGTGTCAAATCCTTCCTATACTTTGGATAGTTGTTCTTGTGTTCTTCACATGCATTGCATATCATTTTATAGGCAAAGACCCTATAAGTTCTTCAATTGAAAAATAGTTTAAATTTTTTGATTCTTGTATTGCCATTACTTTCGAATCCCAATTTTTAGAAAGAAATCGTAAAACTTTATTAACAAGTTCAAGATTCGAAAAACATTTGCCAAGTGCTTTTAGACTATTGATGACATCCATAAAATTGGTGTACATGTCTCCAATAGTCTCGCTTGGCTTCATTCAAAAAAGTTCAAAATAATGCATCAAAAGATTTATCTTAGAATCTTTTACTCTACTAGTGCCTTCATGTATGATTTCAAGAGTGTGCTAAACATCGAAAGCCATTTCGCACATAGAAATTCGATTGAATTTTTTTTTGTCTAAGGCACAAAATAGAGTATTCATAGCTCTAGCATTTAAAGAAAAAGACTTTTTCTCCAAATCATTCCAATGGTTCATTGGAAGAGAAGACCTTTGAAAACCGCTTTTGACAATATTCCATAAATTCAAATCCAAAGAAAGTAAGAAAACTCTCATCTGAGTTTTCCAATAAGTGTAGTTCATCCCATTGAACATGGGAGGATGAACAATAGAAAAGCCCTCTTGAAATTTGAAAAGAGCCATTTCTCTTGGGTGTTAAACCAACTGAGAAATAACGAGGCTCTGATACCAACTGGTAGGAATGAGTCGATACTAAGAGGGGGGGGGGGGTGAATTAGTACAGCGATAAAATCATGTCGGTTATGAAAATTCTTTCATACGTTGAAAATTAATCCTGAAAATATGCTTGACTTGAAAGCGTGTTCGTAAACATTTTGAAAGTAGTAAGCAAGTAAAGTGGTTTGCAATTAAAGTAAATTGCTCAAAAGAAATGCAAACCAAATTTTTATAGTGGTTCGGTCATCGTGACCTACATTGATTCCTCTTCCGTCAAGGCCACCGGCATCCACTATTAGTCTTCCTTCAATAAGCGAAGACCAACCATCTTTTACAACTCTTTCTCCTTTTACCGAGTTTAGGAGATAATTCTTACACCCCCACTTACTCCTCTCTCAAACTACACTAACACATAGAGCTTTGAGAGGAATTCACACACAATTAAAACAAAGTTTTCTTTCCTTTTTTACTCTCAATTGTATGTAGTTTAATTAGGAATGAGAGGGGTATTTATAGGCCTCATGTCGATTCAAACTTCGAGCCTAAAAATATCTCATCCCTGGTTTTCGGGGTCCTAGTGGTACCCCCGCCTGTGTTGGGCATTACCACCGCCTAATAGTCTCTCGAAGACTGTGTCTGGGTGGTACCACCACCTAACACAGTCATGGAGACTGTGCCACCTGTTATGTCACTGTTTGGGCCTTCCACTTGGCTCAACACAGCCCAAACTTAGGCCCAACTGGCCTCTAATTGAGTTGGCTTAATTATATTCTAAAATGACTCAATTAGACTCTAAACTAACTCAATCTAGACATAATTGATTATAAGCGAATCTTTGCTGTCCGGTATGTCATTGGTTCATTCGGCGCTTCGTCCGATCCTTCGGTGTATCGTCTGATCTTCTTAGCGCAATGTTCGATCTTCTTGGCCCGATGCCCAAATTCATGACCCAAAGCCTTCTGTCGATATGTTGACCGTTCCTCTGGCCCGACGTCCAATCTTTTGACATGTTTGCTCCGACCCAACATTTGATTTCTCCTACTTTAATCAATTTACCTTTTCTAATCGACGTTAGTCTTGCATTACTCAAAACACTCATTAGATCACAAACACATCAATTGATTTCATCATCAAAATCTGAGATTCAACAAAAACTACGTATAGAATAGATTTTGTTACCTAGGGAGATCGTATATCCCAGAATCCCTACATATCTCTTGGAGAGGGTGAAGGAGGTCAAGCGCCCTCCTCTCTAGCAGTGATCCACACAGCAGGGCTGTGACGATACTTCTCAAAACTCCAGACCTACTTTGAGGTGGAGAGGGGGAGGAGAATTGGAGAGGCAAGCAAAGACTCTAGCCTATGAACCACTGAATCCTTCATATTTATAGAGATCCCCTATCAATTTAACCCTAATGGTTCCTCCCCTATTAGGTATTGGATCTCCATCCAACAATCCAAGCCTCTTAGATTAGCGGATATCTATCCGATAATCTCTCAAGGGCTCTTATTGGATCTCGTCCATGGGATCTAATAATTCAGGGGCTTATTGGATATCCAATAAGATAGGGGCTCCGACGGATATCTCATATCCGAACCTCTACTTATCACAATGCCTACCATATTTGTGTGATCTTCTAGGCCCATATCGAGCTGGTTATGAGTCATACCTGTTAGAACTCCTTCTGACTAAATGAATTATTATCTCCATAATAATTCACTCGACTCATCGACTGCGGAATTACTAGGCCACTACGTCGTAGTCCCCAAATGATATAGGGGAATCCAATCTATTAGACATATCTATCCTTAAATACTATGTACCTATAGTCCCTCATCTATCTAATATCCCAAAGACTGTATACCGGGCATGGTGCTGTTAGACCCATACGGTTTTTACTCGAGTCTTGCTCTAATCGAATTCTCCAAGAGAACTCTTTCTCTCTTAATCCGACTGACCTTGGCTAGGGATTTATTTGAGTAAGAACACATAAGACATTTCTCTCATGACACCGAGAGTGGATGATCCTCTATCAATACTCAATAGCCCTCGTAAGATTGACTACCACTCCCGAAGACCGGTTGTGCTAGATCTGGGACATCTAAACTTATAAGTTCGGTATCAAAGAGTGGAGCACTCATACAAGACATCCTTAGTGTCTCAAGTCTAAGGACTAGATATACCACTAGGACCACAAAATCGCTGTCTAACAATAAGGCATCATCAACCATCCAGTATTTCGTAAGCGGATCAATCAGTGAACTCATTCTCCAATGAGCACCTATACTATATCCCTAGTGTCCCCACACGAGCAGCTATGAGACCAACTGCATCCATCCTATGGACGGATATACAACACACCAATATGTCAGATTATCTCGATGTCCCTCTTGAGTAGTAACCTATGATTGAGATTATTTAGGATCTGTGTTTAAAGGTGAATTGATCTCGTTATCGTGATCTCATTATGATCTAATTCCCATTGCACAGATCCAAGGAAATAAAATGTCAAAATATAATAAGCAAAAAGACTGCGTGTCAAGTCATACGTGTCATCTGTCATCACTCAAGTGATTAGCTTGCAGGGCACATATGACTAGTACTATAAATACCCCACCCTTTTCTGTATAAAAGAGCACGAAAGTGTTAACATAATCTTGAATTCTTGAGGTATTAAAGTATTGTAAAAATGAGAAAGAGTCCTCCCCTCCCTCTCTTAGCTTTGTAACCATCCATGAAAGAGGAGTGAGGCTTGTAAGGGTTATCTCTAAAGCCCGGTGAAAGGAGAAAGAGCCATAAAAGGTGGTTGGTCTTCGCCTATTAAAGAAAGATTATTAGTGGACGTCGGTGACCGCGACGGAAGAGGAATCGGAAGTGGATGTAGGTCATAATGATCGAACCACTCTAAATTCTGATTTGCATTTCTATTTGAGCAATTTACATTACTACAATCTTCCTTCACCTTCTCTTTACACTCTTACGAATGCCTTCAAGTTTAATATCTTTCTAAAACGAATTTAATTGAAACGAATATTTTTTGAAATCAATGATTTTTTCACTACACTAATTCACCGTCCCCCCCCCCCCCTCCCCCCTCTCTTAGTGTCGCTCTTGATCCTAACAATTGATATGATTCTATAACTTTGGTTATAGAAAAATCTATTCATGTTGTCTTTAATGAGGTTTTTGAATGAAAAAAAAAATGAGTTTGATGATGATCTTAATTTTGATGCTTTAAATTTAAATGAACCTTCTCCTTTAACTAGCAACTTAGATGCATCTTCTTCCGAAACATCCTTATCCAAGGAATGTAAGTATATAGATACTCATCCTAAAGAGATAATCATAGGAGACACATCAAAAGGGGTTCAAACTCGTTCTTCTCTTAAGAATTTTTTTGCCAACGCCACTTTTCTTTCTCAAATTGAACCTAAATGCATTGATGAGACCTTGAAAGATGATTCATGGGTTTTCGCAATGCAAGAAGAGTTGAACCAATTTGAAAGAAATTAGGTGTGGAAGCTTGTTCCAAGGCCAAATGACCATTTAGTTATTGGTACTAAATGGGTCTTTAGAAATAAGGTTAGATTAGTGGCCAAGGGTTTCAACCAAGAAGAAGGTATCGATTATGAAGAAATCTTCGCTCTTATGGCATGATTAGAAGCTACAAGGATGCTCCTTGCCTATGCTAGTAGTAATAATTTTAAGTTATTTCAAATGGATGTTAAAAGTGCTTTTCTTAATGACTTCATTTCCAAAGAAGTTTATGTTGAACAACCTCTCGGATTTGAGAATGATAATTTTTCAAATCATGTATTTAAATTGATTGAAGCTCTTTATGGATTAAAACAAGCCCCAAGGGCTTGGTATGAGAGACTTAGCTCCTTTCTTATCTAAAATAATTTCTCTAAAGGAAAGGTCAATACCATATTATTTATTAAAAATTTTAAAAATAATTTTCTTATTATTCAAATATATGTTGATGATATTATCTTTAGTTCTACAAGTGAATCTTTATACAAATCGTTTGCCAAGAGTATGAGCATAGAGTTTAAAATGAGCTTAATGGGAAACTAACCTTCTATTTAGGCTTGTAAATCAAACAACTTATTGATGGTATTTTTATTAGTCAAACAAAATATGCATTAGACTTGCTAAAATGATTTAATATGGATAGTTCAAAGGCTATCAATACTCATATGAGTACCTCCACTAAGTTAGACATTGACGAAGGTGGAGAAAGCTTTGATTAAAAATCTTATAGGGGTATAATAGATAATTTACTATACCTTACCGTAACTAGACCAGACATCATATTTAGCGTAAAACTTTGTGCTAGGTTTCAATCTAACCCTAAGCAATCTTATTTAAAAGTTATTAAAAGGATTTTTAGATACCTAAAAGGAACTCCTAAACTAGGATTATGGTATCCAAAATCTAAAAATTTTAAATTACTTGGTTTTGCCGATGCTGATTTTGCTGGCTATTAAATAGATAGAAAAAGCACATCCAGAACATGTCAATTTTTAGGACACGCACTTATCTTTTGGTCTTTCAAGAAATAAAATTTGGTTGTATTATCCACAACCAAAGCTGAGTATATTGCAGTAGGTGCATGCTGTGCTCAAGTTATATGGATGAGAAACACTTTAGAGGATTATGGAATTCACTTGAAGAATATACCTATAAAGTGTGATAACACAAGTACAATATGTTTAACGAAAAATTCTATTCAGCACTCTAGAACTAAACATATTGACATTAGGAATCACTTTATATGATGTCATGTTAATAATCATGATATAATCTTAGAATTTATTGACACGAAACATCAATTGGCTGATATTTTTATAAAACCCTTGATTGAGGAATAATTTGATTTTATAAGAAGAGAATTAGGTATGCTAAATTTCTCGGATACATTAGTTCATCTTTAAATTTTTCTCTGGATTTTCTTATTGAATTCTAATTTACAAGATCATTCACTTGAATCATGGACTTATGTTATGTGAAATGAGTCATATGAATTTTTTTTTATGAATTTTATATGATATTTGTGAATGAATTGTCTCCTTTTATGGTGCGAATTTTCTCCTCTTACAAAAGTAGAACTAACACCACATAATGATAAAAATCTTGCAAGATGGAACTACAAAATATTTGCACCACACTGCAAGCATACAGGCAGTGGCATCGCTTAGTTAGCGGTAGCACCGCCAATGGTCATGGGTTGTAGGCGGTAGCACTGCCAACTTGGCAGTGCCACCGCCCGCAACCTGCCCTATATAAAGAACAAGCTAGGGCCGGTGATAGAACTGACTCCAACTCATTCTACACCTTTTCAAAATGCCCCAAACCTCTTGATCCTCTTGCTCTCCCTCTAGCAACTTAAAAGAATCTTCATTTTTCTACTAATTCAAGGATCAATCTCAAACATCATTTTGGTGATCACAAGAAGGAAAAACTACTAAGGTAATCCCTAAACCAAATTGATTCCCCCTTTGCATTACTTATTCTTGCCTCTTATTTGTCTTCAAAATTGTAGTTTCCATGACTTCTAGATGATCCTCAAGGGACAAAGGGAAGAGGAGATTAGATGAAACCTATGACTCCCTACTTTTTTATTCTCATCAACATGCCCTTAAATTTCCAACCATAGAATCTAGAAATATTTATAAGAGTAAATATGTTGGTTTAGAGGAATTAAGTGATTTGGAACCTATTCAATGGTTTGCTAACCTAGATATCCTCCCAATCCTTCAAATATGTGAACCTATCTATCCTAGACTTGTTAGATTGTTCTACAATACTTTCATGTGGATGAACATGATAGGGTCTTCACTTATCTCTTAGGATATCATATACCCATTACAGATAGCATAATTTGCAATCTTATAGGAATTATGGAGAAATATAGAGGTTGCTATTTTAGATGGCAATAGGATGAAGCATCAGTTAGGACCACTTATTCTGAAGCTTTAGAAACCATCTTCAGTAATCCTAACTTATTTATTCTTCTAAAAAGCTGTGAGCATTTACTACCTTTCAACACCAAACTACTTCATTATCTTAATAAGCATTATAATTCCAAAACAATATCATCATGATGAAGTTAACCAAATGAAAATAGGAATAATGTATTGGATTATGAAAGGACATGAAAATTATTTTGGCTACCTAATACAACAAAACATGATTGAACTATCGAAAAAGGATATGATGCTTCCATATGGTGGCCTAATCACAAGACTAATCCATGCTTATAACATAGTTATCCCACCTAACAAAGAAGTTATGAAACTAGATAGATTTAATATCATAAATAGAAACCTACTACGAAGATTAAGGTGTATATTCAGAAATGAGATATGAACTAGATTACCTAAAAGGATTTATCCTCTCCCACCTGATCCAGAACCTGAAATACTAATATTTAGGGGAAATCAATCTCTTCCTACTGGTCCCTTTGAGGCAATACCTCCAGCAGAGCAAGCACCCCCCTCATCTACCGATGATATATCAAATCATAAACTCTATCAATTAGTTTCATCATCAAAATTTGAGATTCAACAATATCAACTTTGGAACTAAACTTAAAATTGTTAGAAATCTTAGTTCTTAATCTAGTCATATCATCACCTATATCTTTATGAGTCTTGCGTTTATCACGATGCTTGACTTTGAACACAAATACCTATTTGTTTGGTGCATCATTAACATATTGACATGTAAAAAGAAAATTTTTAGATTAGTCATCTCCTCCTACAAAATTAGTTTATTGATGTTTCCTTTTTAAATGACAAAATCTTCGAATAAGATCATATTCTTTGATTTTGAACATTGGGTTTATAGTTCTTATAATTATTTGATCTCTCTCTTGCACTAGAATCATAGCATCGTTTTTTGTCATTGAAATTTTGTCTACTTAATTTGTCTATATCATTGTTATTTTTCCTCGAAAATATTTAATTTACTTTGCAAAGCATGTTTAATATAAGTATTTTGAGATCTATTCAAACTATACTCATGTGATTATAAAGAATTAAGCAATTCACCAACACATATTGTTGGGCGAACAGCCCATATTCAACCCAATGTGGGCTTTATCAGCCCACATCTCACCTCCTCTTAACCTAACCTTAATTAACATTAGGGGGGTGTGGGTGGCTACATTTTAGAGGTAGAAAAAGACTATAAAAGGGTAGCAACGAGGGCAGCAATGAAGAGATCTTGGCAGCAGAAAAGAGGTGAAGAAAACGACAAAAAAATAAAAGAAAGAAAGGGAAGAAAACAAGAACAACGCAAAGAGATTATTTTCAATCATCTAGTAGTGTTCTCATCTCAGGTTAGATCAAATCTACAACAGACTCTTGCTGTGATTACTTAGGGAGGTTTTAGATATTATGGACAGTGACATGATCCTTGTATCTCAATTATTCTCTTGTGATTGTTGCAAGGGTTTAGGGCAAGAGATTGAGATTTGTATATTCATTATTCTCATAGTGGATTATCTCTAGTTTGCCCCATGGTATTTACCCTTCATATTGGAGGGGTTTTCCACGTATATCTTGGTGTTCTATTTGATTGTGATTTTATTTAATTCTGCTACATATCATGACCTACTAGTATTTGTTCATATACAAATGTTATTCCACTTTATATCCCATCAACTGGTATCAGAGTAAGGGTTTTGGTGATTTAATTTTTGTATTTGAACATGGAGGCCAGTAATATTTCTCGCATGATTAGTTTAAATGGAAAAATTGGATGATATAGAAACTAAGAATGGAAGATCCCTTGTATTCTAAAGATTTGTATATACCTTTGTTGGGGATACTACAAAATCCACAACTATGACAGATGATGAGTGTCACGCCCCTCAAAATATCCATGATATTTAAAATTTTCAACACAAACCAATCCAGGATCCAAACTAACATTTGAGGACACTGAAAAACATTCTATCAAATTCACATCTATAAAACCTGTGCAGTTTATAATCATATATCACATCACTCGATAATTCACATTTAAGGCAACCCAAGCCAACTTGACAAACATGAACAACATTTATAAATCCACAAGCTAAATAAATTATACAATCAGAACTCCAACTATTCACCATAAGTTTATATCATCATAAATTAGACTTAACATTCCAAAATTCCAAATAAGAGAGATCTTCTAACACTTTTACACAGTATATCCATTTCGATTCATCAACAACATTTCATTACATACAAAATATGCTTATACAACAATAACATAACAACCAACAAGACTTGCCCATAATTCTGTATAGTTATCCACTGCCTCAGCCCAAATCAAACATCTCAAATGGTGACAAGCTGACCTGAAAGATTTATATAACAACGGAATGAGCTAAAGACAGCTCAGCAAGTGACAAAGCATATTCAGAACAAAAGAAATGGTTTCAAACAAGTAAGGTATCATAATGCAAAGCAGAATACAAGAATTCTCAAGGATACCATTTCATTAGATACAAAATCATATGTATCAAGTCATTCAGAACATATTTGATTCATAACAAATGGAGCATAGAGTAATTGGAGCATATCAATAGCGTATGAAATGTTCCGGAGCATATCAATGGCAAATGGTACATTTCGAAGCATATCAATAACAAATGAAACATATCGGAGCTTATCAATGGCGTATGAAATGTTCCGGAGCATATCAACGGCATATGGAACATTTCGAAGCATATCAACAGTGAATGAAACTTTTCAGAGCATATCAATAACAAATACCGTACAGAAGCTCAAACGTCGTCTTTGATGTTGCAATCATATCATTCTTATCCAAAGCATGTACCGAAACACATAACCAAAGCTCTGGATATCATATCAAACATATAGAAGGTGTAGTGGGATCTCAAACAGAACGTGATTCATCCATTTCTGAATGACCACCAGACATAATATAGAGCATCGCTAGCTCTAAGCACATACCCTTTACCATTTCTGGCAAAGGTCCAGACAATCCCACAAACACCAGAGTACAAGAGGACAGTTTTAACAATAATTAGCATATATCGGAAGCACACGCGGAACAACAAAACGTACATGGGCCTTATCGAGACAATACAATGCAAGGAACAAATCTCTCACAATTGTATTCAGATTTGGAATGAAATGAAAGCAAGGGTATACAGGGATTCCAAGCAATCATATTAGCTCAATTGAACAAGAAAGCTAAAGATTGTCAATTTCCAAAGAAATGAAACAAGAATATACGAAATCGACCAAAGCTCGATTTCTGGCAGAATTCAAGAGGCACATTGAACAAATGATTCAAACTATCAATCGTGCTCCAATTTACTCAGAAATATATCATTGGAAAGATATTTCAATTTGTTTTCAGATAAAACAAGACTCGTATGAATCGAAGTTTCCAACAAAGAGTTACAATAGATTTAGTAATCCAAGATCAAAGAACAAATCTCAATTTTACAGAATTCACATGGTTGGTTTCAACAGAAAACTGGGCAGGCATTTGGACTCTAAATCTTTCAATCTAGGTATCAAAGAAAGATCTACAAGTCTAGTTTCCAATGAAATAAGCTTTGAACAAATCGGAGTTTCCAACATCGACTTACAGGCAGATCAGTATCAAAAGGTTAGAATATCAGAAGTTGCACAGATTCGAATCATTACATCTAAACAAGAGATATATCAAATGAAAGGCTAGAACAATTCAAAGTTTCTCATATTCAAAACAAATGTAGAGAAAAAATTACAGTAAGGAAAGATCAGGACACTTGCAATAGGAAAGATAGAAAGCTTGCAATAGGAAGGATAGGAACACTTGCCTTTCAAAGATTTTGATCCGAAGATCCAAAGAAGGTGTCAGCCCAAATCCTTCTACTTTTCCTCCACAATTGCAGCTCATGCAGAACATAGAGGCATAGTCACCTGCTCTCTCTTACTCGCATTCCTTCGTTTTCTTTTTTCAAACGCAGCTGCCACAGCCGCTGCCGCTGCCGCTGTCACAATCGCAGCCCCTTCCACCGCACTACCTTTCTTTTCTTTTCCAGCTGCAACTGCCGTAGTCGCAGTCGCAGCCATGGCAGCAACCACCGTAACCATAGCCTCTTCTTCCTCCCCTGCTCTGTTTCCTCTCCTTCTCTTCCAGCTGCAGCTGCCACTGCCACAGCTGCCTCCCCTTCTCCTCTTCCTCTCTTCTTCCCTTTTCCTTTCTCTTCTTCTTCCTTTCCTTCTCTTCTTTCCCAGCTGCACTGCTGCAGTCGCAGCCTCAGCCACGGCCACAACCTCTTCTTCCTCCCTTGCTCATCTTCCTCTCCTTCTTCTCTTCCAACTGCAGCTGCCATCGCTGCAGCCGCATCCCCTTTTTTCCCTTCTCTTCTTCCTCTCCTTCCCTTCTTCCTTTCTCTTCCTCTTTCCCTGCCATAGCTGCAGCTGCCACGGCCGCAGCCGCAGCTACTTCTTTCCCTTCTCCTCTTCCTTCTCCTTCCTTTCTTCCTTTCTCTTCCTCTTTCCCTGCCATAGCTGCAGCTGCCACAGCCGCAGCCGCAGCTACTTCTTTCCCTTTTCCTCTTCCTTCTCCTTCCTTTCTTCTTCTTCTCTTCTTCTCCTTCCTCCCCTTCTTCTCCCCGACGAACAGCACCTCCTTTCCTCTGTTTCCTCCTGCAGGAAACAGAGGTGCCTCTTCACCCGCTTCTACTTCTTCTCTTCTTCCTCACCATCTCTTCCCCTCCTTCTCTTCCAGCTATAGCTCCCACCGCCGCAGCCGCACCTCCTCCTTTCCCTTCTCTTCTTCTTCTCCTCTTCTTCTTCCCTTCTCCTCCCCGGCGTCACACACACCCTCTCCTCTGTTTCCTCTGCAGGAAACAGAGGTATCACAACCTCTTCTCCTGCTTCCTCTTCCTCTTCTCTTCCTCTTCTTCTTCTTCTCCTCTTCGAACGCCCCACACCTCTCCTCTATTTCCACCTGCAAGAAACAGAGGTGCTGCAGCCCTAGCTGCTGCCACCTCTCGCTCCTCTCCCTCTTCCCTCTCTTTTCCCTCTTCTTCTCCTTCTTTTCTTCTCCTCTTCCCTTTTTCTCCCCAACGCCACACACCTCCTCGCTGCAGCCTTGCCGCAGTTATCCTCCTCTCTTCTTCTTCTTCTTCTTCTTCTTCTTCTTCTTCTCTTCTCCCTCTTCTTCCTCTCTTCTTCTCCCCACGCCCCACAGCTCCTCGCTGCAGCCCTCGCTGCAGCCACCTCCTCTTCTTCTTCTTCTTCTTCTTCTTTTTCTTCTTCTCTTCTTCCTCCTCTCTTCTTTTCCCTCTTCTTCTTCTTTTCTTCACTCCTCACGCCCCACCGCTCCTCTCTGTTTCTTGAAACAGAGAGTGCGTGGGAGGCGGTGGGATAAAACCGAAATTTTCGGTTTTCTTTATTTTCTTTTCATTTTGCAACTTAGCAGTTTAGTCCTTGAAATTTTTATATTTACATATAGGTCCTCAAATTTACTTATAATTTCTTATTAATAATTTTTAAAAGTGAGGGATATTACACTCTCCCCTCCTTAAAAGAAAATTTAGTCCTCTAAATTGATCATAGCCCAATCGATGAAAAGATGAGGATTATGATATCTTTATTTCCTCCTCCTACTCTCAAATAATTTCATCAATACAATATAATGACACAATTATCCAAGAAAGATCGAAATATTCTCCTCCTTGATCCTCAATAGACGGTAACCCTACCTTCAATCAATTTCTAAAAATACTTGCGCACCCTGTAGTTAATCAAGTAAGTCGTTACTTCAGAAAATACTCGTTTCTTATGATCACCTGATTCAACTGTCCATAATCAATACAAAGTCTCAATATTCCCTCCATCTTTTTAACTAACACCGGAGCACCCCATAATGAAATATTAAGCCAAATAAAATCCTTATTTAATAGTCCTTGTAGTTGCTTTTCTAATTTCACTCACTCAAATGATGTCATTCTCTAGAGAGGCTTAGATATTGAGATTATCCCAAGGACCAAATCAAAAGCAAAGTCACGTTTTGAAGGTAATTCAGGCAAATAATCTTGGGATACATTAGGCAAGGAGATAAATCATGTCCAATACTTTCAAAATAAAGGATCGGCTGATCAAATGTACAAAAAGTGATCATTAGTTATATACCAATCTATACTGGTATGATAGGAAGATAGTCAATCCATACCAAGTATAATATCAAAACTTCAAATCTCTAGGAGAACTAAATCAGTAAAAAGTTCAAGTTCTCCAATAAAATCAGACAAGAGGACCAGATTCAAGTTCGTTATCAAAGAATCTCCAATGATCGTATTTTACATATATCACATAATGCAGTGGTCTAGGTTGAATGCCCAAGTGATAAGCAAAATATTACGAATCAAATCGTAGATGGGACCCATGGTCAAACAAATATTTGCATTCTTTCATAAACATGCATAATACCTTTGACCACTAATTCAGAAGTTTTAGAATCATATTCAGTGATAGCATACACTCTGACATGGGCTGATGATTTAAGAGGTAGTGACTCTTTCTTCTTATTCAAAGGGCAATCTTTTATTTTATGATACAACTTTCTACAAGCAAAATAGACTCCAATCACCCGAAACACAAATTTGTTTCATAATTTAACTTATAATTCACACATGATTGAGTCTTTTGTGGTGACTTCCCATTTCAAATCCAAATGTCTTGACCCTCTTATTATTACTTTCTGATTCATTTCCAACATATTTTTATTACTAAACTTATCCTTATCATTCTTGCCACATATCTCCAAAAATTCTTTTCATTATTGCCAATAATAATCAGCCTCTACTTCCAATATAAGGTGGCAAAAGAAATCTTTCGATCATCAGAACAATTTTGTACATCAAATATCTTCTCTGTTTGCATCATCCATTTTTCTACCACCAATGAAATTAGGTGCACCATGCTTCTGCTGCGCCACTCTGATTCAATATCCCCAATCAATCCTTTCATTCCCCTTAATTAATCAGAAACAAATTAAATAGGAGGACCAAATGTCCTCATCATCCCAGATTCCTAAAATGCATCAAAGAAAATTTCCACCGGTCACTATAGTTCACTAGACCTCAATATATTTTGCACGTCAACATATCAAATATTCCAGTGATCCTCAAACCATGCTCTGATACCAACTCTATCACGCCCCTCAAAATATCCATGATATTTAAAATTTTCAACACAAACCAATCTAGGATCCAAACTAACATTTGAGGACACTGAAAAACATTCTATCAAATTCACATCTATAAAACCTGTTAGGAAATCATTGGGGGGCGACATCATATGCGCAGCAGAAGAACAAGAAAACAAAAATCCCCGATTCCCAAAAAGATGTTCGTCGTCGTGCGAAGATTGGTGCGCAAAATTCCGCAAAACACAAAACTACGTATAGAGATTGTGTTACCTAGGGAGATCGTATATCCCTGTTTCCTTACAGATCCTTAGGAGAGGGTGAAGGAGGTCAAGCGTCCTCCTCTCTAGCGGTGATCCACACAGCAGGGTTGCGACGATGCTCCTCAAAACTCCAGGCCTACTCTGAGGTGGAGAGGGAGAGGAGAATAGGAAAGGCAAGCAAAGACTCTAGCCTATGAGGCTGTGAATCCCTCCTATTTATAGAGATCCCGTGTCAAACCCTAATGGGTCCTTCCCAAGTGGGTATTGGATCTGCATCCAATAAGACAAGGGCTCCGTCAGATATCTCATATCCGAACCTCTACTCATCGCAATGCCTACCATATGTGTGTGACCCTCAAGGCCCAATATCGAGCTGGCCGTGAGTCATACCTGTCAGAACTCCTTCTAACTCAGTGAATTATTATCTCTGTAATAATTCACTCGACTCATCGACTACGGACGTACTAGGCCACTACGTCATAGTCCCCAGATGATACAGGGGAATCCAATCCATTGGACCTGTCTGTCCTCAGTTACCATGTACCTATAATCCCTCATCCATCTAATATCCCAGAGACCGTATATCGAGCATGGTGCTGTCAGACCCATACGGTTTCTACTTGAGTCTCGCTCTAATCGGATTCTCCCGGAGAACTCTTTCTCTCTCAACCCGAATGACCCTGGCCAGGGATTTGTCTGAGCAAGAACACATGGGATATTCCTCTCATGACGCCGAGAGTGGATGATCCTCTATCGACACTCAATAGCCCTCGTAAGGTCGACTACCACTCCCAATGACCAACTGTACTAGATCTGGGAACAGCCAAACCTATAAGTCTGGTATCATAGAGTGGAGCACTCATACAGGACATCCTTGGTGTCTCAAGTCTAAGGACCAGATACACCACTAGGACTACGGAATCACTATCTGACAATAAGGCATCATCAACCATTCAGCATTCCGTAAGCGGATCAATCAGTGAACTCATTCTCCAATGAGCACCTGTACTGTATCCCTAGTGTCCCTACACGAGCAGCTATGAGACCAGCTGCATCCATCATATGGACGGGTATACAGCACACCAGTCTATCTGGTTATAACAATGTCCCTCTCGAGTAACCTATGACTAGGATTATTTAGGATATGTGTTTAAAGGTGAATCGATCTCATTATCGTGATCTCATCACGATCCGATTCCCATTGCACAAATCCAAGGACATCACAATATATATATGCATTAATGCAATAGTTATAAAGTGATATACGCCAAAATATAATAAGCAAAAAGATTATGTATCAAGTCACACGTGCCATCACTCACGTGATTGGCTTGCTGGGCACCTATGACTAGCAATCTCCCACTTGACCTAAAGCTAATCACCTATGTGTCTGATCCCCATCAGACTCCTGTGATGCTCATAGACAATCAGAGACAACGGCTTTGTCAGTGGATCTGCAATGTTATCTTCGGATGGAACTCTTTCCACTACTATATCTCCTCGGGTTACAATCTCTCTTATAAGCTGGAACCTCCTCAGAACACTTCTGATGACACCCGGGTCCCCTTATTTGAGTAATCACCTCATAGTTGTCGCAATATAAGGAAGTCGACTTGTCGCTATCTGTATCGACTCCTAAATCTGTGATGAACTTCTTCATCCAGACTCCCTCCTTTGCTGCATCTGATGCAACAATGTACTCCGCCTCTGTGGTCGAGTCAGAAGTGGTATCTTGCTTGGAACTCTTCCAGCACACTGCTCCTCCATTCAAGGTGTACACATACCCTGAATTCGACTTGCTATCATTGACATCAGACTGAAAACTTGAGTTAGTGAAGCCTTCAACCTTAAGGCTATTACCTCCATATACTAGTAAAAGATCCTTAGTCCTTCTCAAGTACTTAAGGATACACTTTACTGCTTTCCAGTGCTCCAAGCCTGGATCCGCCTGATACCTGCTCGTGACACTCAGAGCATGCGCTATATCAGGCCTAGTACATAGTATGGCATACATGATATACCATATCGCTGAGGCATAAGGTATCATATTCATGTTCGCCCTTTCTTAGAATTTTCAATGCCAAACATTTTGACAATGGTTTCTATGTACCTAGACTGGGACAAGCCAAGCATCCTCTTGGATCTATCTCTATAGATTCTAATCCCCAAGATATAGGATGCTTCCCCTAAGTCCTTTATGGAGAAGTGTCTAGATAACCAAGTCTTTACAATGGATAGCATTCCTACGTCATTCCCAATGATGAGGATGTCATCCACATATAACACCAAAAAGGTGATAGTGCTCCCACTTACCTTCCTGTACACACAAGGCTCATCTTCGTTCTTAACGAAGTCATAAGATCTGATTGACTCATCAAATCTTATGTTCCAACTTCGGGAAGCTTGCTTTAGTCCATAAATGGATTTAAGCAACCTACACACTTTATCTGGGCAGTTCTTGGACACGAATCCCTCAGGTTGCATCATATACACCTCCTCCTCGAGGTTTCCATCGAGGAATGCGGTTTTCACATCCATCTGCCAGATCTCATAATCATAGTGTGCTGCAATAGCCAATAGAATTCTGATGGATTTTAGCATTGCTACGGGTGAGAAAGTTTCGTCGTAGTCAACACCTTGCCTTTGACGATACCCCTTAGCCACTAGCCTTGCTTTATAGGTCTCTACCTTTCCATCTACTCCAATCTTTTTCTTAAAGATCCACTTGCAACCGATGGGTACAATACCTTCGGGCGCATCAACTAGGTTCCAAACCTTATTGGAGTACATAGAATCCATCTCAGAATTCATGGCTTCTTGCCACTTCCCGGAGTCTATACTCATAATAGCCTCCTCGTAGGTCTGAGGATCAATATCCTCTACATCCTCTACTCTAATATGTCCCACATATCTCTCAGGAGGATGAGATACTCTATCAGACCTGCGTAAAGTTGATACTTGTGTATTAGGTACCTGAACAGACTCGGGCTGTAGAGTGGTGCTTGAGCTTGGTTCTCCAACCTCGCTCAATTCTATCATTCTCCCACTATCTGCGTCAAGAATGTGTTCCTTCTCAAGGAACATTGCTCTCTTAGCTACAAAGACCCTTTTGTCCTCGGGATGATAGAAGTAATACCCACAAGTTTCCTTGGGGTATCCCACAAATATGCATCGCTTTGTCCTTGATTCTAACTTATCGGGGTTGTGTCTTTTAACGTGGGCAGGGCAGCCCCAAATCTTAAAAACCTTAAGATCAGGCTTCTTCCCTTTCCATATCTCATATGGTGTAGACACTACCGACTTAGTTGGAACTCTGTTCAGAAGGTAAGCTGCAGTTTCTAGGGCATATCCCTAGAATGAGATGGGTAGGTCAGCGAAACTCATCATGGACCGTACCATATCTAATAAAGTACGATTTCTCCTTTCAGAGACACCATTGAGCTGAGGTGTGTAAGGAGGTGTCCATTGGGATAATATCCCATGGTCCTTGAGAAACTGAGTAAACTCTGTACTTAAGTATTCACCTCCTCGATCTGATCGAAGAGTTTTGATACTCTTTCTAGTCTGGTTCTCCACCTCATTCTTAAACTCTTTGAATTTCTCAAAGGCCTCGGACTTGTACTTCATTAAGTACACATATCCATACCTTGATAAATCATCAGTAAATGTAATGAAGTAGGAGTAACCTCCAATGGCATGAGTTGACATGGGTCCACATACATCACTATGTATGAGTTCCAACAACTCAATGGCTCTCTCTCCAGTTCTACTAAATGGAGATTTGGTCAGTTTTCCACGAATGCAAGGCTCACAAGTTGCATATGACACATAGTCGAATGGATCTAGATATCCATTATTTAGCAACTTTTGAATCCTTCTTTCATGGATGTGACCTAGCCTACAATGCCATAGGTATGAACTGTTCACCTCATCTCGTTTCCTCTTAGACACATTTACATTCGTGATATGTGAAGTAGTGTCTAACATAAATAAACCATTATGCAATGTTCCTTTCGTGATGATCTTATCATCTAATAATATTGAACAACCATTGTTCTCAAAAACAAATTTATATCCACTAACTATTAAACATGAAATGGAGATAATATTTTTGATAATAGAAGGAACAAAATAACATGCATCTAATGTAATAAAAGCTCCACTAGGCAGATGTAGGGCGACCTCGCCAACAGCTAATATAGTAACTTTTGCTCCATTACCCATCTTGAGGTCCATCTCGCCTCTCTCTAGTCTCCTAGGCCTTGTCAGAACCTGCAACGAATTGCATATATGATAAGCACTACCGGTATCCAATACCCATGTGTTATCATAAGAGTCTGACAAATGGAGACTGATCATGAATGTACCTGAAGCTTCATCAAGCTTTTGTTTCGCCCTTTCTGCAAGGTACTCTTTGCAGTTTCTCTTCCAATGCCCATCTTTACCACAGAGGAAGCACTGGCCTTTGTCCTTTGCTGGGTCTTTTTTAGTAACCTTTGCTTTACCTTGTTTGCCCTTGCCCTTTCCTTTCTTAAGGGACCTTTCTGCTTTCCTTTACTCTCTGCCTCCTTCAACATATTGAGGAGCTCTGGGAGAGTCACCTCAAGCTTGTTCATATTAAAATTCATTATGAACTATGAAAAGGAATCTGGTAGGGACTGAAGCACAATGTCCACACACAAGTTATCCTCTAGGACCATTCCTAGACCTGTGAGTTTCTCTATCCACTCAATCATCTTTAGGACATGGTTCTGAACCGGTGTCCCCTCAGTCATCCTAGCGCGGAAAAGGCTCTTGGATATCTCATATCGTTGAGTCCTTTCCTGTTCCTCAAACAATTTACGGACATGTAGGAGAATGGATCTGGCATCCATCTTTTCATGTTGTCTCTGTAACTCTGGAGTCATAGAGCCCAACATATAGCACTGAGCAAGAGTGGAGTCATCAATGTACTTCACGTAGCGAGCGATCTCATCCTCGCTTGCCCCTTCTTCGAGCGTAGGCATCACTGTATCAAGGACGTACACGATTTTCTCCGCTGTGAGAACAATTCTTAAGTTACGGAGCCAATCCGTATAATTTGGACCAGTGAGGCGGTTGACATCAAGTATGTCACGTAAGGGATTTGAAAACGATATTTTCTGAAAATAAAGATGTAGCAGAAATGTATAACATGCAGATTTTGCAAGAAATAAACTATCAAGATATGGACTTCTATCTTAATATGCTCCCACTATTTTACTAACGAGTCACGCGACACCCTCAACACGTGAAACGGAAGTCTCCGGCACACTTCTAGTGGGGATCAGGATCCAATCAGCATCTTAGTGTAACCTCGAGGGACTCGACCAATCACACTAAGCCTAAAAGGTAGGCAACTCTTGCCGATCACAACTCCTTGTGATTCCCGTCCTGTTCGGCCTCCGAATCACCATGGCCTCGAGGGACTCGACCAACCATGATGCTCGGTTAAGTCAACACCTTCGTTACAAGATGAGTCTGATTTGATGATATACCCTCGAGGGACTCGACCAAGCATACCATGCCCTCAAGTCACCGGTGACATCTCTATGTCGTAAGTAAGATAGCGAATCGCGATATAGGTGAGTCTCGAGGGACTCGACCAACTCAACCTACACCGGGAATCGGTTCCTACTCATAACAATGGAAGGCCACGTGGGTCAATCTAATTGCCTCACGTTTACCGACTTAATATTATCGAGAGATGTTTCTATGATTTGGTCTCCTAATATGACATGTCACACATATACATATTTAATATATATCTACATCGCATGCAAATATATATACATATCTAATATGTGTATAAGCAATCACACCAGATGATCATGGACCACAACCTAATATGATTAGGCCCGAGCCAGTAGGCCTAATCACTCACATCAAGATCTATGTGTGCAACGGTGCATCTCCATGCCCTGTGATCGTCCATCTCGTCCTCGTCGGTTCCGTCGACATCTTGATGCATCTCCATGCATCACGATCGTCCGTCTCGTGAGTCCCGCTATCGCATCCACGCTCCCGCTGCGCCTCCTCATGTGATTACAACTTAATCATAGGCACGCAGGCCCGACAATAAACGAGAAATATAATGGAGGTTCGCAGACCTCAATAATAATAATCACAAGTACACACATCACACGGTCCATGATCATCCGTCCACACATCATACATCACATGTATAAATAATTATCATCATGTAGGACTACTAGATAATAATAAAAATAATAATCAACTAAACCTTTTAATTAATTAATATTTTTTTGAAATCAGGGACATGTAGAGAATTTCTCAATTCCTAAGGGTATTTTCATAATTTACGACTGCCCCTGCGGGGTTTTTGCTCGTGGGAGCAGCGGCCATAGGCGCCGCTGCCCTGCGGTGCCTCAACCCACGCTGCTGCCCCGCGGCGCCTCTACCCGCGAGCTGCCAGCCCCGCCGGCCGCAAGCCTGCTGCAAGCAGACCGCCGGCCGGCTGCTGTAGGCGCAGCCTCTGTGCTGCCCGCCTTCGGCTGCGCTTCATGCACGCAGATCGAGGGCAGCAACTATTGCTGCCCTTTCTCGTTTTTGCGTCAACAATTTTGACGTCAATATTCTTCCTAAACACAACACACGCAGTTCAAAACCAATCATTCGCACGAACAACCTGGCTCTGATACCACTGTTGGGAAATCATTGGGGGGCGACATCATATGCGCAGCGGAAGAACAAGAAAACAAAAATCCCCTATTCCTAAAAAGATGTTCGTCGTCGTGCGAAGATTGGTGCGCAAAATTCCGTAAAACACAAAACTGCGTATAGAGATTGTGTTACCTAGGGAGATCGTATATCCCTGTTTCCTTACAGATCCTTAGGAGAGGGTGAAGGAGGTCAAGCGTCCTCCTCTCTAGCGGTGATCCACACAGTAGGGTTGCGAAGATGCTCCTCAAAACTCCAGGCCTACTCTAAGGTGGAGAGGGAGAGGAGAATAGGAAAGGCAAGCAAAGACTCTAGCCTATGAGGCTGTGAATCCCTCCTATTTATAGAGATCCCGTGTCAAACCCTAATGGGTCCTTCCCAAGTGGGTATTGGATCTACATCCAATAAGACAAGGGCTCCGTCAGATATCTCATATCCGAACCTCTACTTATCGCAATGCCTACCATATGTGTGTGACCCTCTAGGCCCAATATCGAGCTGGCCGTGAGTCATACCTGTCAGAACTCCTTCTAACTCAGTGAATTATTATCTCTGTAATAATTCACTCGACTTATCGACTACGGACGTACTAGGCCACTACGCCATAGTCCCCAGACGATACAGGGGAATCCAATCCATTGGACTTGTCTGTCCTCAGTTACCATGTACCTATAATCCCTCATCCATCTAATATCCCAGAGACCGTATATCGAGCATGGTGCTGTCAGACCCATACGGTTTGTACTCGAGTCTCGCTCTAATCGGATTCTCCCGGAGAACTCTTTCTCTCTCAACTCGAATGACCTTGGCCAGGGATTTGCCTGAGCAAGAACACATGGGATATTCCTCTCATGACGCCGAGAGTGGATGATCCTCTGTCGACACTCAATAGCCCTCGTAAGGTCGACTACCACTCCCAATGACCAGCTGTACTAGATCTGGGAATAGCCAAACCTATAAGTCTGGTATAAAAGAGTGGAGCACTCATACAGGACATCCTTGGTGTCTCAAGTCTAAGGACCAGATACACCACTAGGACTACGGAATCGCTGTCTGACAATAAGGCATCATCAACCATCCAGCATTCCGTAAGCGGATCAATCAGTGAACTCATTCTCCAATGAGCACCTGTACTGTATCCCTAGTGTCCCTACACGAGCAGCTATGAGACCAGCTGCATCCATCATATGGACGGGTATACAGCACACTAGTCTATCCGGTTATCACGATGTCCCTCTCGAGTAACCTATGACCGGGATTATTTAGGATATGTGTTTAAAGGTGAATCGATCTCATTATCGTGATCTCATCACGATCCGATTCCCATTGCACAAATCCAAGGACATCACAATATATATATGCATTTATGCAATAGTTATAAAGTGATATACGCCAAAATATAATAAGCAAAAAGATTATGTATCAAGTCACACGTGCCATCACTCACGTGATTGGCTTGCTGGGCACCTATGACTAGCAAAACCTGTGTAGTTTATAATCATATATCACATCACTCGATAATTCACATTTAAGGCAACCCAAGCCAACTTAACAAACATGAACAACATTTATAAATCCACAAGCTAAATAAATTATACAATCAGAACTCCAACTATTCACCATAAGTTTATATCATCATAAATTAGACTTAACATTCCGAAATTCCAAATAAAGGAGATCTTCTAACACTTTTACACAGTATATCCATTTCGATTCATCAACAACATTTCATTACATACAAAATATGCTTATACAACAATAACATAACAACCAACAAGACTTGCCCATAATTCTGTATAGCTATCCACTGCCTCAGCCCAAATCAAACATCTCAAATGGTGACTAGCTGACCTGAAAGATTTATATAACAATGGAATGAGCTAAAGACAGCTCAGCAAGTGACAAAGCATATTCAGAACAAAAGAAATGGTTTCAAACAAGTAAGGTATCATAATGCAAAGCAGAATACAAGAATTCTCAAGGATACCATTTCATTAGATACAAAATCATATGTATCAAGTCATTCAGAACATATTTGATTCATAACAAATGGAGCATAGAGTAATTGGAGCATATCAATAGCGTATGAAATGTTCCGGAGCATATCAATGGCAAACGGTACATTTCGAAGCATATCAATAACAAATGAAACATATCGGAGCATATCAATGGCGTATGAAATGTTCCGGAGCATATCAACGGCATATGGAACATTTCGAAGCATATCAACAGTGAATGAAACTTTTCAGAGCATATCAATAACAAATACTGTACAGAAGCTCAAACGTCGTCTTTGACGTTGCAATCATATCATTCTTATCCAAAGCATGTACCGAAACACATAACCAAAGCTCTGGATATCATATCAAACATATAGAAGGTGTAGTGAGATCTCAAACAGAACATGATTCATCCATTTCTGAATGACCACCAAACATAATCTAGAGCATCGCTGGCTCTAAGCACATACCCTTTACCATTTCTGGCAAAGGTCCAGACAATCCCACAAACTCCAGAGTACAAGAGGGCAGTTTTAACAATAATTAGCATATATCGGAAGCACACGCGGAACAACAAAACGTACATGGGCCTTATCGAGACAATACGATGCAAGGAACAAATCTCTCACAATTGTATTCAGATTTGGAATGAAATGAAAGCAAGGGTATACAGGGATTCCAAGCAATCATATTAGCTCAATTGAATAAGAAAGCTAAAGAATGTCAATTACCAAAGAAATGAAACCAGAATATGCGAAATCGACCAAAGCTCGATTTCTGGCAGAATTCAAGAGGCACATTGAACAAATGATTCAAACTATCAATCGTGCTCCAATTTACTCAGAAATATATCATTGGAAAGATATTTCAATTTGTTTTCAGATAAAACAAGACTCGTATGAATCGAAGTTTCCAACAAAGAGTT
Source organism: Musa acuminata AAA Group (assembly GCF_036884655.1). NCBI lineage: Eukaryota > Viridiplantae > Streptophyta > Magnoliopsida > Zingiberales > Musaceae > Musa > Musa acuminata. The sequence goes on from NC_088350.1 coordinate 15,177,374, forward strand.
ACAATAGATTTAGTAACCCAAGATCAAAGAACAAATCTCAATTTTACAGAATTCACATGGTTGGTTTTAACAGAAAACTGGGTAGGCATTTGGACTCTAAATCTTTCAATCCAGGTATCAAAGAAAGATCTACAAGTCTAGTTTCCAATGAAATAAGCTTTGAACAAATCGGAGTTTCCAACATCGACTTGCAGGCAGATCAGTATCAAAAGGTCAGAATATCAGAAGTTGCACAGATTCGAATCGTTACGTCTAAACAAGAGATATATCAAATGAAAGGCTAGAACAATTCAAAGTTCCTCATATTCAAAACAAATGTAGAGAAAAAATTGCAGTAAGAAAAGATCAGGACACTTGCAATAGGAAAGATAGAAAGCTTGCAATAGGAAGGATAGGAACACTTGCCTTTCAAAGATTTTGATCCGAAGATCCAAAGAAGGTGTCAGCCCAAATCCTTCTACTTTTCCTCCACAACTGCAGCTCATGCAGAACATAGAGGCATAGTCACCTGCTCTCTCTTACTCTCATTCCTTCGTTTTCTTTTTTCAAACGCAGCTGCCACAACCGCCGCCGCTGCCGCTGTCACAATCGCAGCCCCTTCCACCGCACTACCTTTCTTTTCTTTCCCAGCTGCAACTGCCGTGGTCGCAGTCGCAGCCATGGCCGCAGCCACCGTAACCACAGCCTCTTCTTCCTCCCCTGCTCTGTTTCCTATCCTTCTCTTCCAGCTGCAGCTGCCACTGCCACAGCTGCCTCCCCTTCTCCTCTTCCTCTCTTCTTCCCTTTTCCTTTCTCTTCTTCTTCCTTTCCTTCTCTTCTTTCCCAGCTGCACTGCTGCAGTCGCAGCCTCAGCCACGGCCACAGCCTCTTCTTCCTCCCTTGCTCATCTTCCTCTCCTTCTTCTCTTCCAACTGCAGCTGCCATCGCCGCAGCCGCAGCCCCTTTTTTCCCTTCTCTTCCTCCTCTCCTTCGCTTCTTCCTTTCTCTTCCTCTTTCCCTGCCATAGCTGCAGCTGCCACAGCCGCAGCCGCAGCTACTTCTTTCCCTTCTCCTCTTCCTTCTCCTTCCTTTCTTCCTTTCTCTTCCTCTTTCCCTGCCATAGCTGCAGCTGCCACAGCCGCAGCCGCAGCTACTTCTTTCCCTTTTCCTCTTCCTTCTCCTTCCTTTCTTCTTCTTCTCTTCTTCTCCTTCCTCCCCTTCTTCTCCCCGACGAACAGCACCTCCTTTCCTCTGTTTCCTCCTGCAGGAAACAGAGGTGCTGCCTCTTCACCGCTTCTACTTCTTCTCTTCTTCCTCACCATCTCTTCCCCTCCTTCTCTTCCAGCTATAGCTCCTACCGCCGCAGCCGCACCTCCTCCTTTCCCTTCTCTTCTTCTTCTCCTCTTCTTCTTCCCTCCTCCTCCCCGGCTTCACACACACCCTCTCCTCTGTTTCCTCTGCAGGAAACAGAGGTATCACAACCTCTTCTCCTGCTTCCTCTTCCTCTTCTCTTCCTCTTCTTCTTCTTCTCCTCTTCGAACGCCCCACACCTCTCCTCTATTTCCACCTGCAGGAAACAGAGGTGCTGCTGCCACCTCTCGCTCCTCTCCCTCTTCCCTCTCTTTTCCCTCTTCTTCTCCTTCTTTTCTTCTCCTCTTCCCTTTTTCTCCCCAACGCCACACACCTCCTCGCTGCAGCCTTGCCGCAGCTATCCTCCTCTCTTCTTCTTCTTCTTCTTCTTCTTCTTCTTCTTCTTCTCTTCTCCCTCTTCTTCCTCTCTTCTTTATTTTCTTTTCATTTTGCAACTTAGCAGTTTAGTCCTTGAAATTTTTATATTTACATATAGGTCCTCAAATTTACATATAATTTCTTATTAATAATTTTTAAAAGTGAGGGATATTACAATGAGTGGAAGAGGTTAGATAAAAAAACAATTGGATTTATTCGATAGTGGATTGATGATAGTGTCTTTTGCTAGTCACAAGTGCCCAGCAAACCAATCACGTGAGAGATGTCACGTGTGACTTGATACAGAATCTTTTTGCTTATTATATTTTGGCATATATCACTTTATAACTATTGCATATATGCATATATATATTGTGATGTCCTTGGATTTGTGCAATGGGAATCAGATTGTGATGAGATCATTAAAATGAGATCGATTCACCTTTAAACACATATCCTAAATAATCTCGGTCATAGGTTACTCGAGAGGGACATCGTGATAATCGGATAGACTGGTGTGCTGTATACCCATCCATATGATGGATGCAGTAGGTCTCATAGCTGCTCGTGTAGGGACACTAGGGATACAGTACAAGTGCTCATTGGAGAATGAGTTCACTGATTGATCCGCTTATGAAATGCTGGATGGTTGATGATGCCTTATTGTTAGATAGTGATTCCGTAGTCATAGTGGGATATCTGGTCCTTAGACTTAAGACACCAAGCATGTCCTATACGAGTGCTCCACTCTTTGATACCAGACTTATAGCTTTGGCTGTCCTAGATCTAGTACAGCTGGTCATTGGGAGTGGTAGTCGACCTTATGAGGGCTATTGAGTGTCGATAGAAGATCATCCACTCTCGGCATCATGAGAGGAATATCCCATATTTTCTTGCTCAGACAAATCCCTGGCTAGGGTCATTCGGGTTGAGAGAGAAAGAGTTCTCCGAGAGAATCCGATTAGAGCGAGACTCGAGTAGAAACCGTATGGGTTTGACAGCACCATGCTTGATATATGGTCTTTGGTATATTAGATGGATGAGGGACTATAGGTACACTGTAACTGAGGACAAATAGGTTCAATGGATTGGATTCTCTTGTATCGTTTGGGAACTATGGCGTAGTAGCCTAGTACGTCCGTAGTCGATGAGTCAAGTGAATTATTATAGAGATAATAATTCACTGAGTTAGAAGAAGTTCTGACAGGTTTGACTCACGGCCAGCTCGATATTGGGCCTAGAGGGTCACACACATATGGTAGGCATTGCGATGAGTAGAGGTTCGGATATGAGATATCCGACGGAGCCCTTATCTTATTATATATCCAATAAGCCCCTGAATTATTGTATCCCATGGACAAGATCCAATAAGAGCCCATGAGAGATTATTGGACAGAGATCCACTAATTTAAAAGGCTTGGGTTATTGGATGCAGATCTAATACCCACTAGGTGAGGATCCATTAGGGTTTGACAGGGGACCTCTATAAATAGGAGGGATTCAGAGCCTCATAGGCTAGAGCGTTTGCTTGCCTCTCCTATTCTCCTTCCCCTCTCTACCTCAGAGCAGGCCTGGAGTTTTGAGGAGCGTCGTCGTAGCCCTGTTGTGTGGATCACCGCTCGAGAGGAGGATACTTGACCTCCTTCACCCTCTCCTAAGGATCTGCAAGGAAACATGGATATACGATCTCCCTAGGTAACATGATCTATTCTATACGTAGTTTTTCAGTTTCGCTAATTTTGCGCACCAATCTTCGCACGACGATGAACATCTCTTTGGGAATCGGGGATTTTATTTTCTTGTTCTTCCGCTGCGCATGTGATGTTGCCCCCCAAAGATTTTCCCAATAGTGGTATCAAAGCCAAGTTGTTCATGCGATAGATTAGTTTTAAACTGCGTGTGTTGTATTTTGGAGAAGCTTTTGACGTCAAAATCATTGATGAAAAGTGAAAAAGGGCAGCAACTATTGCTGCCCTCGCTGCCATCGGCAGCACTACCATCGCAGATGGTAGCACTACCATATGCGTGCAGGCAGGCAGCCTATAGTAGTAGTCGCAAGGGCAGCGGCGCCTACGGCCGCTGCACTCGCGTGGTGATGCGCCATAGGGCAGCGATGCCTATGGCCGTTGCTCCCGTAGGCAAAAACCTAGCAGGAGCGACCACCCGGCGAGGCAACACCGCGTGCGAGCGTTGCCTCATGGGCAAAACCGCCCGCGAAGGGGACGGCGCCCACAGGGGTGCCCGCCCGCGGAGGTGGCGGCGCCCGCGGGGGCGCCCAGTTGCAGGGGCTGCACCGCCAGCGAGGGTGCCTCCTGTAGACGAGGGCGGTGACCCCGCCCTCCGCCGCACAGCCCGCCGCCGGCAGGGTGGCGGAGGCGGCGGCAGCAACAGCAGTAGGGATGGATGAGGGCATTAGGGTTTTCTGGGTAAAAGATAGTTTTGCCCGTCAAAATTTGAGAAATTTCAGTTTCTGTCTTTTGTCTAAATTATAAAAATACCCCTAGGAATTAAGAAATTTCCTATATATCCCTGATTTCATAATATACTAATTAATTAAAAAGTTTAGTTGATTTTTATTTTTATTATTATCTAGTTGTCCTACATGATGATGATTATTTATACATATGATGTATGATGTGTGGACGGATGATCATGGATAGTGTGATGTGTGTACTTGTGATTATTATTATTGGGGTCTACGAGCCTCCATTATATTTCTCGTTTATTGTTGGGCTTGCGTGCCTATGATCAAGTTGTAATCATATGAGGAGGCGTAGCGGGAGCGTGGATGTGATAGTAGGACCCACGAGACGGACGATCGCGATGCATGAAGATGCATCGAGATGTCGACGGAACCAACGAGGACGAGATGGACGATCACAGGGCATAGAGATGCACCGTTACACACATAGATCTTGATGTGAGTGATTAGGCCTATTGGCTCGGGCCTAATCACATTAGGTTGTGGTCTAGGATAATCTGGTGTGATTGCTTATACACATACTAGATATGTATATATATTTGCATGCGATATAGATATATATTAAATATGTATATGTGTGACATGTCATATTAGGAGACCAAATCATAGAAGCATCTCTCTCAATAATATTAAGTCGGTAAATGTGAGGCAATTAGATTGACCCACGTGGTCTTCCATCGTTATAAGTAGGAACCGATTCCCGGTGTAGGTTGAGTTGGTCGAGTCCCTCGAGACTCACCTATTTCGTGATTCGCTATCTTGCTTACAACATAGAGATGTCACCGGTGACCTGAGGACATGGTATACTTGGTCGAGTCCCTCGAGGGTATATTATCAAATCAAACTCATCTTGTAACGAAGGTGTTGACTTAACCGAGCATCATGGTTGGTCGAGTCCCTTGAGACCATGATGATTCAGAGGCCGAACAGGATGGGAATCACAAGGAGTTGTGATTGACAAGAGTTGCCTACCTTTTAGGCTTAGTGTGATTGATCGAGTCCCTCGAGATTATACTAAGACACTGATTGGATCCTAATCCCCACTAGAAGTCTACCGGAGACTTCCGTTTCACATGTTGAGAGTGTCGCGTGACTCGTTAGTAAAATAGTGGGAGCATATTAAGATAGAAGTCCATATCTTGATAGTTTATTTCTTGCAAAATCTACATGTTATTCATTTCTACTACATCTTTATTTTCAGAAAATGTCATTTTCAAATCCCTTACATGGTATACTTGATGTCAACGGCCTCACTAGTCTAAATTATACGGATTGGCTCCGTAACTTGAGAATTGTTCTCACGACGGAGAAAATCGTATACATCCTTGATACAGTGATGCCTACGCTCGAAGAAGGGGCAATCGAGAATGAGATCGCTCGCTACGTGAAGTACATTGATGACTCCACTCTTGCTCAGTGCTATATGTTGGGCTCTATAACTCCTGAGTTACAGAGACAACATGAAAAGATGGATGCCAAATCTATTCTCCTACATGTTCGTAAATTGTTTGAGGAACAGGGAAGGACTCAGCGATATGAGATATTCAAAAGCCTCTTCCGCACTAGGATGACTGAGGGGACACCGGTTCAGAACTATGTCCTAAAAAATGATTGAGTGGATAAAGAAACTCACAGGTCTAGGAATGGTCCTAGAGGATAACTTATGTGTGGACATTGTGCTTTAGTCCCTACCAGATTCCTTTTCACAGTTCATAATGAATTTTAATATGAACAAACTTGAGGTGACTCTCCCAAAGCTCCTCAATATGTTGAGGGAGGTAGAGAGTACTATTAAGAAAGAGAAGCCAGTTCTCTACACTGGTGAGACCAGAAAAAAAGGAAAGCAGAAAGGTCCCTTAAGAAGGGAAAGGGCAAGGGCAGACCAGGTAAAGCAAAGGTTGCTAAGAAAGACCCAACAAAGGACAAAGGCCAGTGCTTCCACTATGGTAAAGATGGGCACTGGAAGATGAACTACAAAGAGTACCTTGCAAAAAAGGCGTAGGAACAACAAAAGCTTGATGAAGCTTCAGGTACATTCATGATCAGTCTCCATTTGTCAAACTCTTGTGATAACACATGGGTATTGGATACCGGTAGTGCTTATCATATATGTAATTCATTGCAAGTTCTAGCAAGACCTAGGAGACTAGAGAGAGGCGAGATGGACCTCAAGATGGGTAATGGAGCAAAAGTTGCTGTAGTAGCTATTGGCGAGATTGCCTTACATATGTCTGGTGGAGATTTTATTGCATTAGATGCATGTTATTTTGTTCCTTCTATTATCAAAAATATTATCTCCATTTTTGACAGTTAGTATATATAAATTAGTTTTTGAGAACAATGGTTGTTCGATATTATTAGATGATAAGATCATCACGAAAGAAACATTGCATAATGATTTATTTATGTTAGACACTACTCCACATATCATGAATATAAATATGTCCAAGAGGAAACGAGATGAGATGAACAGTACATACCTGTGGCATTGTAGGCTAGGTCACATCCATGAAAAAAGGATTTAAAAGTTGCTAAATGATGGATATCTAGATCCATTCGACTATGTGTCATATGTAACTTGCGAGCCGAAGGTACATATCGAGATGGATTCTATATACTCCAACAAGGTTTGGAACCTAGTTGATGCGCCCGAAGGTATTGTACCCATCGGTTGTAAGTGGATCTTTAAGAAAAAGATCGAAGTAGATGGAAAGGTAGAAACCTATAAAGCAAGGCTAGTGGCTAAGGGGTATTGTCAAAGGCAAGGTGTTGACTATGACGAAACCTTCTCACCCGTAGCAATGCTAAAATCCATCAGAATTCTATTGGCTATTGCAGCACACTATGATTATGAGATCTGACAGATGAATGTGAAAATCGTATTCCTCAATTGGAACCTCGAGGAGGAGGTGTATATGATGCAACCTGAGGGATCCGTGTCCAAGAACCGCCCAGATAAGGTGTGTAGGTTGCTTAGATCCATTTATGGACTACAGCAAGCTTTTCGAAGTTGGAACATAAGATTTGATGAGGCAATCAGATCTTATGACTTCGTTAAGAATGAAGATGAGCCTTATGTGTACAGGAAGGTAAATGGGAGCGCTATCACCTTTTTGGTGTTATATGTGGATGACATCCTGATCATTGAGAATGACATAGGAATGCTATCCATAGTAAAGACTTGGTTATCTAGACACTTCCCCATGAAGGACTTAGGGGAAGCATCCTATATCTTTGGGATTAGAATCTATAGAGGTAGATCCAAGAGGATGCTTGGCTTGTCCCAGTCCAGATACATAGAAACCATTGTCAAAAGGTTTGGCATGGAAAATTCCAAGAGAGGTCTTATACCGATGAGACATGGGATATCGCTTTCTATGAGTATGTCCCCAAAGCCTCTAGAAGAAAGGGCAAACATGGATATGATATCTTATGCCTCAGCAATAGGGTCTATCATGTATGTCATGCTATGTACTAGGCCTAATATAGCACATGCTCTGAGTGTCACGAGCAAGTATTAGACGGATCTAGGCTTGGAGCACTGAAAAGCAGTAAAGTGTATCCTTAAGTACTTGAGAAGGACTAAGGATCTTTTACTAGTATATGGAGGTAGTAGCCTTAAGGTTGAAGGCTACACAGACTCAAGTTTTCAATCTAATGTCGATGATAATAAGTCAAATTTAGGGTATGTGTACACCTTGAATAGAGGAGTAGTGTATTGGAAGAGTTCCAAGCAAGATACTACTGCTGACTCGACCACAAAGGCGGAGTACATTGCTGCGCAAAGGAGGGAGTCTGGTTGAAGAAGTTCATCACAGATTTGGGAGTCGTGCCGGGTAGCGAGGAGCCGATCTCCTTATATTGTAACAACAACGGGGCGATTGCTCAAGCGAAGGAACCTAGGTCTCATTAGAAATCTAAGCATGTTTTGAGGAGGTTCCACCTTATCAGAGAGATCGTAACCCGAGGAGATATAGGAGTGGAAAGAGTTCCATCCAAAGATAACATTGCAGATCTACTGACAAAGTCGTTGTCTCAGATTGTCTTTGAGCATCACAGGAGTCTGATGGGGATCAGACACATAGGTGATTGGGTTTAGGTCAAGTGGGAGATTGCTAGTCATAAGTGCCCAGCAAGCCAATCACGTGAATGATGGCACGTCACTTGATACAGAATCTTTTTTGCTTATTATACTTTGACATATATCACTTTATAACTATTGTATATATGCATATATATATTGTGATGTCCTTGAATTTGTGCAATGGGAATCGGATCGTGATAAGATCATGAAAATGAGATCAATTCACCTTTAAACATATATCCTAAATAATCCCGGTCATAGGTTACTCGAGAGGGACATCGTGATAACCGGACAGACTAGTGTGCTGTATACCCGTCCATATGATGGATGCAGCGGGTCTCATAGCTGCCCATGTAGGGACACTAGGGATACAGTACAGGTGCTCATTGGAGAATGAGTTCACTAATTGATCCGCTTACGGAATGCTGGATGGTTGATGATGCCTTATTGTCAGACAGCGATTCCGTAGTCCTAGTGGTATATCTGGTCGTTAGACTTGAGACACCAATGATGTCCTGTATGAGTGCTCCACTCTTTGATACTAGACTTATAGGTTTGGCTGTCCCAGATCTAGTACAATTGGTCATTGGGAGTGGTAGTCGACCTTACGAGGGCTATTGAGTGTCGATAGAGGATCATCCACTCTCGGCGTCATAAGAGAAATATCCCATATGTTCTTGCTCAGACAAATCCCTGGCCAGGGTCATTCGGGTTGAGAGAGAAAGAGTTCTCCGGGAGAATCCGATTAGAGCGAGACTCGAGTAGAAACCGTATGGGTTTGATAGCACCATGCTCGATATACGGTCTTTAGGATATTAGATGGATGAGGGACTATAGGTACACTGTAACTGAGGACAGATAGGTCTAATGAATTGGATTCCCTTGTATTGTCTGGGGTGTTAGGATCAAGAGCACTAAGAGGGGGGGGCGGGGGTGAATTAGTGCAGCGGAAAACTTTTGACGATTAAAACTGCATTCATACGATAAGAGTGATTTCGGTAGAAAAGCCGATTCATAAATCACTTTAACTTGTGATTAAGCAAGATGTAGTTAAAGCAAGTCTATGAAGGCAGTTTGCAGTTATGATGAAAATTAGAATATAAGCGTAAACTGAAATATGATGTTCGTACGATAAAACTGATTTACGTCTAAACGCCGATTCGAAAAATACTAAACTTTGAAACACAATCGTAAATGCGTAGAAGGCAGTAAGCTATTGAGGACGTTTGCAGTAAAAATAATATGCTTAAAGTAAATGCAAACCAAGATTTAGAGTGGTTCGGTCAATCTTGACCTACATCCACTTTTGGCTTCCTCCGCCGATGAGGTCACCGACGTCCACTAGAGGCCTTCCTTCAATAGGCAAAGGCCAACCACCTTTTTACAGTTTCACTCCTTTTGACGGGCTTAGGAGATAACCCTTACAGAATTTTCTTTCCTTTCTTTACAAATCAAAACTTGGAAGAAAAGAGGAAGGAGAACTTTTAACTCACACAACACTTTTGAGCTCTAAAAATCACAGAGTAAGATCAAGATTTCAGTGGTTTTGGGTTGCTCTTTCATTGCTGAAAGGGTGGGGTATTTATAGGCCCCTTCCCAGTTTGAATTCCGAGCTCAAAATTGTCAATTCTCGGAATTTCGGGGTCTGGCGGTTGCACCGCCTAACTGGGGTGGTTGCACCGCCTAGCAGAGCTCGAAGACTAAGCCTCTAGGCGGTGTCACCTCTTGTCAGGGGCGGTTGCACCTCCTGCCAGAGCTTATAGACCGAGCTCAGGTGGTGCCACCGCCTGACTAGGGCGGTTGCACCGCCCAGCCAAAGCTCGGAGACCGAGCTCGGGCAGTTGCACCTTTGTCAAAGGCGGTTGCACCGCCCAGCCAGAGCTTGGAGACTGAGCCCTGGGCCAAGTAATCTAGGTTCGAATGGGCTGATCCATTCGGCCCAATTTGGGTCTGTCAAGGGCCCAACTACCCCAAGATTAAGTTAATGGGATCACCTCCTATTTCTAACTTAATCATTGTGCTAACTACGAATTTCTTAAGACATTTACTTCAACTTGCTCCGGTACGTCAATCGCTTCTTCCGGCGAGCTTCCGTTGATCATCCGATGAACCCTTAGTGATGCTCCTATGGACTTCCGGCAAACTCCTGGACTTGCGACGATCCACTTGGCAAGTTCCGACGAGCTTCTTTGGCAAGCTCCTGGACTTCTCGTTTTTATTCCCGCAGAACCTCCGACGACCATCCGAACTTCCGTCGAATTCTCAAACCCCCAACGTGATCATAGTCTTGACTCCGGCGCAACTCCTGTTGCATGTCTTACATCTATCGTAGTTAATCTTGCACATGTAAAACAAAACTTCGATCGAGACAATTATTCCTAAGCAATTAACCAAGTTGTCCGACATGTCATTGGTCCCTCGACGCTTCGTCCGATTCTTCGGCGCATCATCCTCTCTTGCGGCCTATTGCCCAATCAGCCAATTGATTCCGCAACTATGATATCCTTGGTGCAATACCCGCTCTTCTTGGCCCGATGCCCGAGTCCATGACCCGAAGCCTTCTATCGATACGTCGACCGATCCACCGGCCCGACGTCCAATCTTTTGACATGTTCCTTTGGCACAACATGATTTTTCTTATTTTAATTGTCTCATCCTGATCGAAGCATCTTGCATCACCCAAAATGCAGATTAAGACATAAACACAATTATCAATTGGTTTCATCATCAAAATATGAGATTCAACATGGGGACTATGGCGTAGTGGCCTAGTATGTCCGTAGTCGATGAGTCAAGTGAATTATTACAGAGATAATAATTCACTGAGTTAGAAGGAGTTCTGACAGGCATGACTCACGGCCAGCTCGATATTGGGCCTAGATGGTCACACACATATGGTAGGCATTGCAATGAGTAGAGGTTCGGGTATGAGATATCCGATGGAGCCCTTATCTTATTGGATATCTAATAAGCCCCTGAATTATTTGATCCCATGGACGAGATCCAATAAGAGCCCATGAGAGATTATTGGATAGAGATCCACTAATCTAAAAGGCTTGGGTTATTGGATGCAGATCCAATACCCACTAGGCGAGGATCCATTAGGGTTTGACAAGGGACCTCTATAAATAGGAGGGATTCAGAGCATCATAGGCTAGAGCCTTTGATTGCCTCTCTTATTCTCCTTCCCCTCTCCACCTCAGAGCAGGCCTGGAGTTTTGAGGAGCGTCGTCGCAGCTCTGTTGTGTGGATCAATGCTAGAGAGGAGGACGCTTATCCACCTTCACCCTCTCCTAAGGATCGGTAAGGAAAAAGGGATATACGATCTCCCTAGGTAACACAATCTATTCTATACGTAGTTTTTCAATTTCGCGGATTTTGCGCACCAATCTTCGCACGATGACAAACATCTCTTTGGGAATCGGGGATTTTGTTTTCTTGTTCTTCCACTGCGCATGTGATGTCACCCCCAAAGATTTTCCCAACATCTTTGGAAATAGTTGGAAAGTCTATATGAAAAAAAACAGCTAGCAACAAAACTTTTTTTATCAGAAAACTTGTGAATCTAAAATATAGAGAGGGTGCTTCTATTGCTGAGCATTTGAATCAAATGCAAAGTATTACTAACTAGTTATCCTCTATGAAAATGTCTCTTGATGATGAGTTGCAGGCATTGTTACTTCTCAGTTTATTACTAGAAAGTTGGGAGACACTAGTGGTTTCCCTTTATAATTCTATGCCAGATAGTGTTGTCACTATAAGTCAAGTAATAAGTAGTTTGTTGAATGAAGAGTTGAGAAAAAAAAGTTCAGTAACACCTCAGAATGATTCACAGGCACTTATCTCAAAGAATAGAGGAAGGTCAAAGTCTAGAAGCAGTTCACGCATGGGTAGGAGCAAGTTAAGATCAAGAAAAGATATTGTTTGCTATAACTGTGATGAGAAAGGATATTATAAGAACCAATGTAAGCAACCTAAGAAGAGCAAGAAAAAGGGAAAAGAAGTGAAGTCTATAGAGTCAAAAGTTAATATCATAACTATGGTGCAGGGTGGTGATTATTTGATTTTGTCTCCTTTTGATGATATTTTTTCTTATGTGTGTCAAGATCTTGAGTAGGTGATTAACACAGGTGCTTCTTATCATGCTACACCATGGAGGGAGTTTTTTGCTACATACAGGTCTGGAAATTTTGGTGTTGTCAAGATGGGGAACTATGGCACAGCAGACATCATAGGCATGGGTGATATCCATTTAAAGACTAACCTTAGCTACAAGTTAGTGCTTAAAGATGTGAGGTATGTTGTTGACTTAAGGCTAAATTTAATTTCAGTTAAAAGGCTAGATGATGAAGACTATGATAATAGGTTTCACAGAGGGCAATAGAAACTCAGTAAGGGTTCTCTTGTTATAGCTAGTGGAAAGAAATATCATACTTTGTATAGGTTGCAAGCTAAAGCTTATGGTGAGCAGTTAAATGCTATAGAAAAAGACTTCAATATGGAGTTGTGGCATAGGCGACTGGGACACATGAGCGAGAAGGGGCTGCAAGCTCTTTCAAAGAGAGAGGTATTGCCAAACCTCAGAGGTATACATCTGAACCCTTATATTGATTGTTTGACTGGTAAACAATATAGAGTTTCATTTGCTAGTCCTGCTTTGTCTAAAAAATGCATGCCTTAGACCGTGTTTATACAGATGTATGCGATCCTTTGAGGATAAAAACTCCTGGTGGATCTATTGATGTTCTTGGTATAAGTGGTGTACTTTATTTTGTTACTTTTATAGATGATTTTTCCAGAAAAGTTTGGGCCTATGCTTTGAAGACTAAAGATCAGGTTATTAATGTCTTCAAAGAGTTTCATGAAAGGGTTGAAAGGGAGACATAAAGACAATTGAAATGCATAAGATCAGATAATAGTGGTGAGTATACAGGATTATTTAATGATTATTGTAGGTCACATGAGATCTAACATGAGATGATAGTTCCTAGTACACCTCAGTATAATGCAATTGCAGAGAGGATAAACCGCACCATCATGAAAAAGATCATATGTATGCTTTCACAGGCCAAGCTACCCAAAAGGTTTTAGGATGAGGCTTTGAGGACTACAGTTGATGTGATCAACTTATCACCATGTACAACCCTAGATGGTGATGTTGCAGAGCATGTATAGTCAAGAAAAGATATTTCCTACAAGCATTTGAGAGTGTTTGGTTATTGTGCATTTGCACATATTCTAGACAATGAGAGGTCTAAGCTGGATGGTAAGATTAAAGAATGTATTTTTCTTGGCTACTCACACGATCATTTTGGTTACAAGCTTTGGGATCTAGAAAAGCAGAAGTTGTTTAAAAGCAGAGATGTAGTCTTCTTTGAGGATCAAACTTTTGAGGATTTGAAGAAGAAGGCACCAACCAATACTTCTACAGAAGGATTAGCAGATTGTGACCCAATTACTCCTCTAGTATATTAGGGTGATGGGGGAGATATGCAAGAATATAGTGTAGAGCCTGATGTTGATCTACCTGCAGGACATGTTGAGCAAGAAGAAGTTGGAGAGCAACTTCCCGTAAAACCTCAGTTGAGAAGATCTTCTAAACAACGTCAACCTTCCAGAAGATACTCTACAGACGAGTATATGATGCTTACTAATGCAGGTGAACCAGAGAGTTACCAGGAAGTAATTGAAAGTGAGTAAAAAGAGAAGTGATTAGTTGCTATTCAGGAAGAGATGAATGCTCTTCAGAAGGACCACACTTATGATTTGGTGCTACTACCAAATGGAATGAAGGCCTTAAAGAACAAGTGGGTTTTCAGGTTGAAGACTCAAGAATATTGTTCTCAACCAAAGTACAAAGCTAGATTGGTTGTGAAAGGCTTTGGTCAAAAGAAATGTATTGACTTTGAAGAGATTTTTTCTCTTGTTATTAAAATATCTTCTATTCATGTTGGTCTTGGTATTGCTGCTAGCTAGGACTTAGAGGTTGAGTAGTTAGATGTGAAGAAAGCTTTCCTTCATGGGGATTTGGAGGAGGAAATTTATATGGAACAATCAGAAGGCTTCAAAGTCAAAGGTAAAGAGAACTTTGTCTACAAATTAAAGAAAAGCTTGTATGGGCTAAAGCAAGCTCCAAGACAATGGTATAGAAAGTTTGATTCATTTATGACAGAAAATGGATACAAAAGAACGGCTTCAGATCATTGTGTGTACATCAAATAGTTTGATGAGGATTTTATTATTCTCTTACTTTATGTTGATGACATACTTATTCTTGGGAAAGATATGTCTAAAATTGACATATTGAAGAAGGATCTGAGTGAATCTTTTGTAATGAATAACATAGGGCCAGTAAAGCAAATATTGGGTATATAGATTTCCCGTGATAGGAAAAATAAGAAAATTTGGTTATCACAAGAGAAATACATTGAGAATGTATTGGAAAGATTCAATATGAGCAATGCAAAACTAGTTGGTTCTCCTCTTACAGGTCACTTCAAGTTGTGCTCAAAATAGAGTCCGTCAAATGATGAGGAGGAGAAAATACAAAAGGTTCCTTATGCTTCAGCAGTTGAAAGTTTAATATATATAATGGTATGTATGAGGCCAGACATCACATATGTAATTGGTGTTACTAGCAGATTTCTTGCAAATTCAGACAAAAAGCACTGGGCAACAGTGAAGTGGATTTTTAGATATCTTAGAGGGAGCTTTAAGGTTTGTTTAAGCTTTGGAGGTGAACCACATGTGTTGACAGGTTACACAGATGCAGATATGGCAAGAGATATAGATACGAGGAAGTCTACTTCAGGTTATATACTTACTTTTGTAGGGGGAGCTGTGTCATGGCAATCCAGGTTACAAAGGTGTATTGCTCTCTCCACCACAGAAGTAGAATATATTGCTGCTACAGAGGTATACAAAGAAATGTTATGGATGAAAGAATTCTTACAAGAATTGGGGCTGAAATAGAAAAATTATGTGGTGCATTGTGATAGCCAGAGTACCATCTATTTGTGTAAGAATCTAATATTTCATTCCAAGTCAAAGCATATAGATGTCAGATACCACTAGATTTGAAATGTATTTAAAGAGAAGCAGTTGCAGCTTCAGAAAATTCACACAGATGACAACAAAGCAGACATGTTGACAAAGACTTTACCAAAAGAAAGACAGGAGATATGTCGACATCTGGTCGGCATGGCTTCACATTGAGGAGTCATGGGACAACCTCCCTTATGGGCTGAAGGGGGAGGTTGTTGGGCTAACAACCCATATTCAGCCCAATATGGGCTTTATCAGCTCACATCTCACCCCCTCTTAACCTAACCCTAATTAACATTTCGGGGGTGTGGGTGGCTATGTTTTAGAGGCAGAAAAAGGCTATAAAAGGGCAGTAATGAGGGCAGCAACGAAGAGATCTTGGCAATAGAAAAGAGGTGAAGAAAAAGGCAGAAAAATAAAAGAAAGAAAGGGAAGAAAACAAGGACAACGCAGAGAGACCATTCTCAATCATCTAGCAGTATTCTCATCTCAGGTTAGATCAAATCTATAGTAGACTCTTACTGTGATTACTTGAAGATGTTTTAGATATTGTGGATAGTGATGTGATCCTTGTATCCCAGTTATTCTCTTGTGATTATTGCTAGGATTTAGGGCAACAGATTGAGATTTGTATATTCTTTATTCTCATAGTGGATTATCTCTAGTTTGCCCCGTGGTTTTTACCCTTCACATTAGATGGGTTTTCCACATATATCTTAGTATTCTATTTGATTATAATTTCATTTAATTCCGCTGCATATCATGACCTGCTAGTATTTGTTCATATACAAAAGTTATTCCACTTTATATCCTATCACATATAACTTAGATAGGTCTTTTGATTCTTCAACAACATTCATAAATAAAATTTTTAATTTTTTTGAAAATTTTGAAATTTAACTATGAATCTTAGAGTTATCAGGATACTCTTGCTTCAAAATCTCAAAGCCTCCTTAGAATTTGTTGCAATATATATTCGGAAAAATATTCTCACATCAAATGCTTGTTGAAGGGTGTTACGGTAAGTAACTTTTTGAGCCGTGACCTTTGGGTCGACGCGGCTAGTTAAGGGCCCTAAATGGTTAGGATCAGATGTGGCTCCCCTCGGAATCTTGAGGTGGCTGATGCAGGGGATCTGGCTGGAAAGTTTTGCGACGCCGAGTGGGCTTAGCGGCGGTCGAGTACCTGCACATAGGTCGGGTCGGTAGCTCGGCCCGACCCCTCTGACGATCAAGTTAGTGATGCGGAGGGGAGTTGTTTTTCGTGTGCCCTCCTCTTTTGGCCGTTGGCAGCCAGGGAGTATTTATAAAGGGGGTTTGATGTTACCTGATGTGTCGTCCTGCAGGAGCAGGGCCGTACCTCTGATGGCGTCTGTCGTTGTCGGCGTTGCGTGGAAGGCCGAGCTTCTGTAGGGTATGGGGAACGTTAGTCAGCGCCTTCCCCTGCCTCGGCCGGTCGTGAGGGGTCAGCTGAGGAGGTCGATTGGGTACGGTGGGTGTGGGTGCATGTCGTGTCGGCGTTAATGCTCGCTCGGTATGGGTGTGTGTCGTGTCGGTGTTAATGCTCACTCCCTGGGGCGATATGCCGCACAGGGGTGTCTGACGTGGCGGTGTATTATGTCAAATCTGGGGTGTTATGTCCAATCAGTTTTTACCCCTATCATATGTCCCCCCCGAAAGGAGCTATGCGTCGGTTTTGCCTGCTGGGAGTCCGATGCATGGCTTCTCGCTTCAGGCGGGCTGTTTATGCGGGTCTGAGGGGCACGATGCAGACGGACCGGTCACCCGAACGTGTCTCGAGCAGCAAAAGGCCGAGGCACGCGATTTAGTCGGGAGGTTGAGTGGGATTAGACTCGGGGGCGACGGAATCGATGAGGGCCGAGGAGCACAATGCAGGCGGGGTGACCGCGCAGGTATGGTCTCGGGAGGCGTAGAGCCGAGGGCCGAGGAGCACAACGCAGGCGGGGTGACCGCGCAAGTGTGGTCTCGGGAGGCATAGAGCCAAGGGCCGAGGAGCACAACGCAGGAGGGGTGACCGCGCAGGTGTGGTCTTAGGAGGTGTAGAGCCGAGGGCCGAGGAGCACAACGCAGGCGGGGTGACCACGCAGGTGTGGTCTCGGGAGGCATAGAGCCGAGGGCTGAGGAGCACAACGCAGGCGGGGTGACCGCGCAGGTGTGGTCTCGGGAGGCGTAGAGCCGAGGGCCGAGGAGCACAACGCAGGCGGGGTGACCGCGCAGGTGTGGTCTCGGGAAGCATAGAGCCGAGGAGCACGACACAGGCGGGGTGACCGCGCAGGCGTGGTCGCGAGGTTTATGGAACCGAGGAGCACGATCAGGTGGGCAGGATGCGAGGACGCAGCCTCGGGCACCGTGCTGTCGGGGAACACGAGAGGCGGTCTGGCCGCGCTGAGGTGGCTCTTGGCAGCTAGCGGCAGAGGTGCTCGGTGCAGGCAGACTGTGACCAAGGGGCGAGACCCAAGCTGGTGGGCCACCCTGAGGCAGACTCGGTAGTGAATATGGCCGAGGGGTCCAGCGCGAACAGGCTGGCCGCGCAGACGTGTCTCGGGGTTTATGGAGCCGAGGAGCATGACGCGGGCGTACCGGTGGCACTGGTCTGTCTCGGGAACATGGAGCCAAGGAGCACGACGCAAGCGGGGTGACCGCGCAGGTGTGGTCACGAGGGCCATGCGACCGAGGAGCACGATCAGTGCGGGCAGGACGCGAGGACGCGGCCTCGGGCACCACGCGGCCGGGGAACACGAGAGGCGGTCTGGCCGCACCGAGGTGGTTCTTGGCAGCAAGCGGCAAAGGTGCTCGGTGCAGGCAGGCCGCGACCAAGGTGGTGGCCTCGGGCGTGATACGACCGGGGCGGTACTTGGTTCTTGACCGGCGATTGGTCGTTCGACCGCGCGCGGGCGCGGGCGGCTAGGTTGCTTTTTCCCTGGGGAAGATCAAAGGGCCACCCCTTTTGGGAGTTGCTGGTTTTCGAGGTTGACATGATTAGCGACTCCGTGCTTTGCACTGCGCTGCGATTAAATGCCGCGCCAAGCCGTAGTTATGGCGATGCGATGTTTGCGTCTTCGCAGCGCACCTTAGGAGAGGAAAGGTCGCTGTTCCGGCGGGAAGCAGGCTATAAGTAGCGCTCCATTGGCCTCTTTCACTTCCTGGTGCCTGCACTCGCTTCGACCCCCTCTTTGGGTGATCTAGTCTAGCACTCCACAGCTGCCCTACCTTTTCCAAAGCTCGGTAAGGATGGCTTCTCCTCCGTCCTCTCCTTCTTTGCCTCCTTCTTCTAGTGCCACGGCGAGGGGGTGGTGTTGGCGAGCTCCCGCTTGTCATCCGAGGAAAGGGCCACCAAAGCCCTTGAATCGCTGATGTGGCCGCACGACCTCGACTCCACTGTGAGCGAGTCGTCGCTTGGCCTCCTTCGGGATCATTACGGTATCCCGGCGGAATTCACGCTCATTGCCCCCGAGCCGGGGCAGCGGGCGTATGATCCCATACCTAGGGGCTTTGCCCTAACTATGGATGCCTTCGAGGCCGGGCTACGCCTTCCGTTCCATCCAGTCATAACCTCCTGCATCTCGTGGTGGCGCATCTCTCCTTCTCAGATGGCGCCGAATTCCTGGCGCTATCTGGTGGCGTTCCTTGGGGAATGTCACTATGCCAAAATCACCCCGAGCCGGTCTCTTTTCCTTTCTTGCTTTCGTCTGTCCAGAGGGTCGGGGGGCTATTACTTGTCCGCCCGATCGGGTTTCCGGGTCAGTGGGGCTCCTTCCAGCAACAAGGGGTGGAAGGAGCGTTTCTTCTACGTTTACCATCCGGAGAGCTGGAACTTCGGGCTCCGGTGGGCGGCGCGTGTGGTCGATAATACTGCCCCAGTCTTGGATGAGGGGGAGCTCCAGGCCCTTTGAAGATTGAAGGAGATCCTCCCGTCGTCTAGAGTCATCCGAAAGATGACCGAGGCATGGTTGGTCGAGGCGGGCTTGAGCCTGGTACCTCGAGGTATGCCTTGAAAAGGACGTAGCGGTAGGCCTTCCTGTTTTATTTCTCTTTTGGAATACTAACCGAGGTCGATATGTTGGTGCAGAAATGGTGAACCTCACTTTAGTGAGTGGAGGATGCGCTCCGTCGGCTGCATCTCCACGGCGCCAAATCAGCCTGGGCGTCGGTACAAGAGAGGCATCGGTGGAGCTCGAGGTCGGCCGTCCTCGAAAGAAGGCCAAGGTTGCCGCTCCGAAGAAGCCGACTCGGCCAAGGTTGCCGCTCCGAAGAAGCCGACTCCCCCAAAGGCTCAGGAAAGCGAAGGGGCGGCGGAGTCGAGCTCGCGCGGCCGGCGAGGAGGGCGAGGTCGGGGCGAGGCCGGCCCGAGCAATGAGGGGGCGGGGAAGGCGCCCAGGGAGCCCTCGATCCGAGACCTGTGTCGCCTATCCGCGGGGCCGCCGAATGACTTCTACTAGGCGCGCCTGATGGGCGAGCTTTCAGAAGGCCAGCCCTCTGACCGGTTGGTAGCCCGCTGGGGGGGGCTAACCCGCGGGACCCGGGTGTGGGCCGATGGGGAGACCGCAGCCGCGTTCATCCGAGGAGGGCTGCACCCCGACATGGCTCGCGAGATGTACACTATGCCCTCGGATGTCCTGCTTGGTAAATCCGTGAAATCGTTGCTGTGGGTAAGTGTTCCGCTGTCGGCTTCCGACCTATGTTTTGTCCGAGGGTGGTTCTGACTTTCCTTCTGCAGGGCCAGCACTACGCGATGGCGTTGGCAGATCACGTTCGTGACGCAGGTCGGGCCCTGGGCATCTTGTGCGACCGTAATGCCGAGCTGCGCAGGCAGCTCGAGGAGGTTCGTGCGGGGGCGGCTCCGGAGGCGGTTGCGGCGGCCGAGCAGCGCTCCTCGGAGCTTGAGGCAGAAGTGGCGCGCCTTTGGGCTGAGGCTGGGGAGACCGACCAACGCGTGTCGGCGCTGGAGGCCGAGGTCCTTCACCTGAGGTCCGAGGCGAAGGAGGCTGAGGAGGAGAAAAGCAATCTCCGAGGGCTCCTACGGGGGGTGTAGACCGAGGCTCGCCTGGTCCGAGGCGAGGTGGCCACCCTGACCCAGCGGTTGGAGGGAGCCCTGGCTGACGCAAAGGGGGGCTCGGAAGCTCTCGTGGCCGAGCGGGAGCGGCGTCCAGAGAAGGACAAGGAAATAATTGAAGCCTACAAGCAATCCTCAGGCTTCCAGCTCGGGCTGGTTCGGTCAGGGCAGGTCACCTATGAGTACGGGTACCGGATTGCCCTGGGCCGGTTCCAAACGTGTCATCCCGGGTTGGAGGTCGAGGTGGATCCGTTTACCTCGCATCCCGAGGATTTAGATGTAGACATGCCGGAGGAAGTTCCTTTCGACGATAGCGTCGGGGGTTCCGATGGTTAGGATAGTCTTGAGGTCGGCTCGGCTGAGCTGTTTTTGAGCCTTGTAACCTTTTGTAATTTTCGAGTTCTGTCGCAGTTGAGTCTTGTAATTCCACGCTTCAGAAATAAAAAAGTCTTTTCCTGGTATGTCTTTCAGCTTTCGAAAATTGAGTCTTGTGATTCCAATTGAGTCTTATAATTCCATGCTTGAATCTTGGAAGCCACTTTGGAAGAGAAACAATCTCTTTTAGCCGACCAATTTCGCATAGGCAGAGACCTCAGACAAAAAACCTTTTAAGGTTCTGGACGTTCCATGTCCTTGGCAAAGAGGACCCGTCCATTGTTGTGAGCCGATAAGTGTCCGGTCGGACCACCCCGGTGACCCGATAAGGTCCCTCCCAGTTGGGGGCCAGCTTCCCCCTTGTCCGGGTCGGGTCACTGACCTCGGCCTTTCGTAGGACTAGATCGCCTAACCTGATCGGTCGAGGCCGCACCTTTCTGTTGTAGACCCTCGCGACGGCTCTCTGGTGAGAGAGGGCCTTTAGGTGCGCGTCGGCGCGTCGCTCCTCGAGTACGTCGAGGCTGGCGTGAAGTCCTTCATTTGAGGCTTCCTCGTCATAGCTCCTTGTCCGTAAGGTGGTGACAGCCATCTTGGGCGGCAAGACAGCCTCAGTCCCGAACGTCAAGCTGTACGGGGACTCTCCAGTAGCGGCCTTGGGGGTGGTGCGCAGCGACCACAATATGCTGGGGAGCTCGTCCGTCCAGGCCGATCAGGCCGCAGATACTCTTCTTTTAAGTCCGTCCAAGATGGATCGGTTGGTCGCCTCCGCCAGTCCGTTCGTCTAGGGATGGGCCACCGAACTGAACCTCAGTTGGATGCCATGAACGGCACAAAACTCCTGGAACCTCCTACCGGCGAACTAAGGTCCATTGTCCATAATAATGACCTTGGGTAGCCTGAACCGAGTCACGAGGTTTTTCCAGACGAACTTCTCCATTTGGTGTTCCATGATCGTCGCCAGTGGCTCGGCCTCGACCCACTTTGTGAAGTAGTCAACTCCTATGATTATGTATTTCCGTTGCCCAGAAGCTAGTGGGAAGGGTCCAAGTAGGTCCAACCCCCACTGCGCGAATGGCCATGCGCAATCGATGGGGCTAAGCGGGACCGCGGGCTGTCGGGGTGTGCGGGCGTGTAGCTGGCACGAAGAAACTGATTTACGTCTAAATCCGAAGTTCGTACGAAGAAACTGATTTACGTCTAAATGCTGATTCGTAAATCACTTGATTAGATAAGACGCAGTTTAAGTAGGAGTATAAAGGCAGTGTGCAGTATTGGTAAAGCTCAAAGCGTAAATGCAATCTGCAATATGATGATCATACGAAAAAGCAGATTTACGTCTAAACGTAGATTTCGTCTAAACGCATATTTACGTCTAAACGTTGAAACTTGTTTGTAAAATCGCAGAGGGCAGTAACTATTGAGTTTTGCAGTGAAGGTAAAATACTTAAAGGAAATGCAAACCGAGATTTAGAGTGGTTCGGTCAATCTTGACCTACTCCACTTTTGGCTTCCTCTACCAATGAGGTCACCGACGTCAACTAGAGGCCTTCCTTCAATAGGCGAAGGCCAACCACCTTCTTACAGATTCACTCCTTTTGACGGGCTTAGGAGACAACCCTTACAGAAGTTTTCTCTCCTCTCTTTACAACTCAAACTTTGAAGAACAGAAAGAGGAGAACTAGCAGTTTTGAGCTCTAAGAACCACAGAAAGACAGCAAGATTTCGAGTGTGTGTTCTATGCTTTCAGTGCTGAATGGGTGGGGTATTTATAGGCCCCAACCCAGTTCAAATTTGGAGCTCAAATCTGTCAATTCCCGGAATTCCGAGATCAGGCGGTTGCACCTCCTGACTGGGGCGGTTGCACCGCCTGGCAGAGCTCGAAGACTGAGCCTCTAGGCGGTGCCACCTCTGTCAGGGGCGGTTGCACCTCTCTGCCAGAGCTCGAAGACCGAGCTCAGGCGGTTGCACCGCCTGACTAGGGAGGTTGCACCGCCTAGCAGAGCTCGAAACTTGAGCTCTGGCGGTGCTACCTCTTGACAGAAGAGGTTGCACCGCCCAATCTTGCTCGGAGACTGAGCCCAGGGCGGTGCCACCTCTTGGCTGGGGCGGTTGCACCGCCCAGTCTCGCTGGGAGACATAGCCTGGGTGGTGCTACCTCCAGGCTTGGGCGGTTGCACCTCCCACAGTAATTAGGGTCCGAATGGGTTAATCCATTCGGCCCAATTTGATTCTTTCAAGGGCCCAATTGCCCTAAGATTAAGCTAATGGGATCACCTCCCATTTCTAACTTAATCAATGTGCTAACTACGATTATTTCCTAAGACATATTCTGTAGCTTGCTCCGGTGCGTCAATCGCTTCTTCCGGCAAGTTTCCGGCGAACTTCCGTCGATCATCCGACGAACCTCGGTGATCCTCCTGCGGACTTCCGGCAAACTCCTGGACTTGCGATGATCTACTTGGCAAGTTCTGACGAGCTCCTTTGGCAAGCTTCTGGACTTCTCGGATTTGTTCCCGCAGAACCTCCGACGACTGTCCAAACTTCCGTCGAGCTCTTGAACTCCCAACGTGATCATTGTCATGACTCCGGCGCAACTCCTGCTGCATGTCTTACTTTCATCGTAGTTAATCCTGCACACTTATCTCAACACACAGATTAGACAAACAATTGACAATTGATTTCATCATCAAAATCCGAGATTCAACACGCCGTCAGGAGGCGACAAGCCTAGGTCGTTGAACAATTGCCAGTAGCGTTCCGACATCGCTGCGGGGCATTCGTCGCGAGTTTCGTCATGTGGGGGGTGTTCCCCCGAGGCGGGGAGCCCAGCGGTTGAAGGTCCGCCTAGGTGGATTCGCTGATCGCTTGACATTTGGACGGCCCTCCTTCTAGCGCCAATCTGTTACGGTAAGTAACTTTTTGAGCCGTGACCTTCGGGTCGACGCGGCTGGTTCAGGGCCCTAAATGGTTAGGATCAGACGTGGCTCCCCTCGGAATCTTCAAGTGGCTGATGCAGGGGATCTGGCTGGAAAGTTCTGCGACGCCGAGTGGGCTCAGCGGCGGTCGAGTACCTACACACAGGTCAGGTCGGTAGCTCGGCCCGACCCCTCCGACGATCAAGTCAGTGATGCGGAGGGGAGTTGTTTTTCGTGTGCCCTCCCCTTTTGGTCGTTGGCAGCCAGAGAGTATTTATAAAGCGGGTTTGATGTTACCTGATGTGCCGTCCTGCAGGAGCAGGGCCGTACCTCTGATGGCGTCTGTCGTCGTCGACATTGCGTGGAAGGCCGAGCTTATGCAGGGTATGGGGAGCATTAGTCAGCGCCTTCCCCTGCCTCGGCCGGTCGTGAGGGGTTAGTCGAGGAGGTCGATTGGGTACGGTGGGTGTGGGTGTATGTCGTGTCGGCGTTAATGCTCGCTCGGTATGGGTGTGTGTCGTGTCGGTGTTAATGCTCACTCCCTGGGGCGATGTGTCGCACGGGGGTGTCTGACGTGGGGGTGTATTACGTCAAATCTAGGGTGTTATGTCCAATCAATTTTTACCCCTATCAAAGGGATAAAGAGCATTTAGATTATTTCTTTGATCTTCTTTGATAGCTGTATCTACGTCATAACTTTTTTCAATAATCTTCTATAAATCTTGTCATCTAATCTAAGTTTTCATCTTTTTACTCTATACCAAAAAATTGTCTTGTTTAAAAATTGGGACCCACACAGATAAAGATTCCATGATAGTACCTGAATAACTAATCATCATTATAAATAAAAATTATCATGACTTTAATACCACTTATTGAGAACAAGAATAAAAAAAAGAGAGGAAACAAAATTTCAAACACGTGTGGAAGAATCAAAATAACTCAAAATAATAATTTCATTAAAAAAATCTGATTATAACCCCTCAATCAATACTTTATAGTCCAGCTACTGCTCCTCCCTCAATCTATTTTAGTACATCATAAGAAGGGATTATATTCTTATTTATAGTCTAAACTTATGACACTTAATCTATTAACAAATAAATATCTTAAATCAATTAAACTTTTATTTCACATCTCCTAACTAATCAATTAAATCAAATAAATATATTACCATTATCTCAGCACCATCGTTAGTGGCAAACCTGTCATTTCCTATCACATCCCTTCTCCCTAGGTCATTATCACGTTATCCCCTTGACAGCCCATATCATGTCTCTCTTTTACTGTTCAGTACATCATGGGAAGCTTGCTTAGTTGCAACATTATCTGAACTGTGTATAATCTACACCAATTTGTTAGCTTTGTGTTGCTACTTTCAAAAGAAACGTATATAAAACTTTATACACATATGCAAGTGTGGAGCAACAACGCATGACAAGCGCTATTGGATGTAAGCAATTGATACTTCAAAGATTAATTGCTTATGTACCAAGGAAGGACACAAAGGCCTTTCGAAGAACATAATGAATGGGAGTCCAAAGGACTAAATGTATGTTGAGCACTAACTCATCACACTTCTTTACTGCCCTTCCTGCTGATTTCAAGTGCTAGTTAATTTACCGTAAAATGTACTTATGCTTTCATTAAAAGAGGTCATAGATGGAGAACATAACATGCAAGCACAAAAACAGCAATGATCGATGCACCTTTTGAAGCGCTTGAAGCTGTGAGTTGCCCAATCTACGAACTAATAAATGCCTCGTGTCCCTAAGGCCTCATATCGCCTGCTAGTCATTCCGTCGTAATCAGGATTTCATTTAGTGAAGTTAAGCAGATGTTTAGTACTAATCATATGTGTCAAGAAACGATTTTACCATTATATTATTATACCAAGACTTATTTTCGTTCTATGTGAGTTATGCATATACTAGTGGAAAATATGGAGCTTGACATCCAATTAAAATTATGATCTACTTCTATAGGTTTCATGTTATGTTGATACATGCAACATATGATCTAATTGGGTCGAGGAAATCCATATCATTTTCTCTAAGACCATAACTTAGTGTCTCACTTGTAGAAGCCTATTGTGATATAGTGTTGTTTACTGACTGCTGCAATAAACCTAGCAAAACCAATCTAAGAGTAATGAACTAAGGCACCTACGAACCAGGTGGCGAATGGCCTTAAAGATATTAAAAGCTGGAGGTGGGAGCTCAAGCTCCTTCAATCCCTCACTTTCCTCCATCCCCAAGCCAACTTTTATCCAGATGAGAGAGATGTCTGTTTAGTATAGGCACAAAACATTTCTGCTCTTGTTCTCCATATTCATTTCCTCCACAACCTCCGTCACTTATACCCACTTGTCTCGTCCCCTATATATGTGCTCTTTCTTTTATTTCCCCATCTGTGATCTGGCAAAGCCTCTTCCAGTCTCTTTTTTTTACCTTGCTTCCTCTTCCACAGTGACGAAAAGGGTACAAACCAATACAAGTCAACCATTCTAATTGAAAAAAAGAACTGGCTAATGTTCTGTTTTCATGTACAGAGTAGTATCTTACATTTATATATAGCTACATACATGTGAAGTGTAAGTACTTCCTGAAGTACTGCAAAGCCAATGCAGCAAACGATAAGGTGGTGTGGGTTGCTTGTGGGAGGAGAGGGAAATCTAGTGGGAAAACCCAATTGTTTATTTACCCCGCTGGATAAATGCGGGTAGCCAGGGCATGCATGCAGTGGTCATCCACACTTCCCATCTGCAGTCCTGCGAATACCGTTGAAGCTTCGCTGTTGAGTCGCTGTCTCCCCCCATTACTCATTAGATACGGTGAATCTCACGGAGAGAGAGAGAGAGAGAGAGAGAGTAAAATAATTTTACTAGAATCTGAGAAGGGCTCGACTCTCGGTGAGAATCATCTCAGCTCATGTGTTCTGTAAGGGGTATTGGCAGCGAAACACAGACAGATGGAGCAGTTGGTACTGCCGCTGCTTGCTAAGGGTACTGAGAACAGCAGCTTGTCTTCATGCCGCTGCCAACGAGCTTCGCCCTCATTGAATGGCTACTGATTGGATTGCTATAGGCAGAATAATTATGAGAAAGTTATTAATTAATAGTATACCTTTTTTGCTCGATACAATGATTTGGGGTAAGATACTTATCAATGGCATGGGTTGGCTGACACAGTGACCTACGTTATCCATGGCTCATGCTTGCTGGAGTAGTACGGTATATCTTAATGGGCCTCATGGGCCTCGTCCTTATCACTGGGCCAAGCTCTGAATTCCTAACACTAACAAACCCTATTATGCGTGGAAGTTTTACTTCCCATATTTTTTAAACAATTTGTTCAGATTAATCATTGTGACGCAAATTAAATCAATTATATATTTATGTATTAAGGCTAGTAGCTTAAGCAATCTACTGGGAATTATATTGTCCAATTGCCTTAGCAGAATTGTAGTTACTATTTCCTTTACGAGTACATTACATACATTAAAAACCAACTTTTTGTGAGATATTACTGTTAAAAATTTGAATTTATTGAGAATATACCTTCCTAATTGATGATGTCATGTGATCACATATCAGAGAGCAGTGTAGAGACATGATGACGTAAAAATCGATAAGCTCTAATGCTTTAGGTGCTTTTGGGATTAATTATATGCCTGACAACTCAAAATTTAATGATACAACTTACTTTATGGCTTGAAAATTTTTTATAACCTACTTAATAATTTAAAGGTTTATTCATTACGTTTCATTAAAAACTTAATGTTTGATGATACTTTTAAATTTATTATCTGGATCTCTATCCAATAATCTCTCATTGGATCTCATCTATATAGGATTCAATAATTCATAAGCTTATTGGATATCCAATAAGATAGAGACTTTAGCGGATATCCAATATACAAATCTTTATTCGTTGCAACACCTACCATATGCATGTGATCCTCTAGACCCAATAACAAGTTAGTTGTAAGTTATACCTGTTAGAACTCCTTTTGACCTAGTGAATTATTTTCTTCATAATAATTCACTCAACTCATCGATTGCGGACATACTAAGTCACTACGCCGTAGTCCCTAAACGATATAAAGAAATTCAATCCATTAAACTTATCTATCCTCAATTACCATGTATATATAGTCTCTCATCCATCTAATATCTCAAATAACATATTCCGGGTATAGTGCTATTAGGCCCAATGGGTTTCTACTCGAGCCTCACTCTAATCGAATTCTCCTAGAGAACTCTTTCTCTCTCAATCCGAATGACCCTAGCCAAGGATTTGTCTGAGCAAGAATACATATAATATTCTTGTCATGATATAGAGTGGATAATCCTATATCGATACTCAATAGTCCTCGTAAGGTTGGCTACCACTCCCGATTACCGGTTATGTTAGATTTGAAACTTTCAGGTCTATAAGTTCGGTATCAAAGAATGAAGTATTTATATATGATTGCTAGTCCTAGGTGTCCTGCAAGTTAATCACGTGAGTGATGACACGTGTGACATAATATACACTCTTTTTACTTATTATATTATTTAATATTATATCACTTTATCTTGCATTCTGCATATATTGTGATATCCATGGATCTGTGCAATGAGAATCGAATCATGATAAGATCATGATAATGAGATCGATTCACCTTTAAACACAAATCTTAAATAATCTCAATCATAGGTCACTCGAGAGGGATATCGAGATAATCAGATAGACTAGTGTGTTGTATACCCATCCATATGATAGTGGCGACTGGTCTCATAACTGCTCATGTGGGGATACTAGGGATACCGCGCAGGTGCTCATTAGAGAATAAGTTCACTAATTGATCCGCTCACAGAATGTTGGATGGTTAATGATACCTCATTATCAAACAGCGATTCCGTCATCCTAGTGGTCTATTTGGTCCTTAGACTTGAGACATCAAGGAAGTCTTGTATTAGTACTCCACTCTTTGATACCGAACTTAGAAATATGAAGTTCCAAATTTAGCACAATCGATCATCAAGAGTAGTAGTCAATCTTACTAGGGCTATTGAGTGTGGATAGAGGATCTTCCTCTCTCGGTGTTATAAGAGGAATATTTCATGTATTCTTGCTTAGGCAAATCCTTGGCTAGAGTCATTCGGATTGAGGGAAAAATAGTTCTTAGAGAGAATCCAATTAGAGCAAGATTCAAGTAGAAACCATATGGGCCTAACACACCATGCTAGATATACGATCTCTAGGATATTAGATAGATGAGAGACTAGAGACATA
Organism: Musa acuminata AAA Group; assembly: GCF_036884655.1. Classification (NCBI taxonomy): domain Eukaryota; kingdom Viridiplantae; phylum Streptophyta; class Magnoliopsida; order Zingiberales; family Musaceae; genus Musa; species Musa acuminata. The sequence goes on from NC_088350.1 coordinate 15,206,333, forward strand.
TAGTAACTAAGGATAGACAAGTCTAATAGATTTCCCTTGTATCGTTTGGGAACTACGGCGTAGTAGCTAGTATGTCCACAGTTCGATGAGTCGAGTGAATTTTTATAAAGATAATAATTCATTTAGCCAAAAGGAGTTCTGATAGCTATGACTTATGGCTAGTTCGATATTGGGCCTAGAGGATCAAACACATATGGTAATTGTTGCAATGAGTAAAGATTCAGATATGAGTTATCCATTGGAGCCCTTATCTTATTGGATATCCAATAACCTCATAAATTATTGGATCCTATGGATGAGATCCAATAAGAGCCAATGAGAGATTATTGGGTTAGAGATCCACTAATCTAAGAGGCTTGAATAGTTCGATGGAGATCCAGTACTTAATAGGGTAGGATCTATTAGGGTTAAGTTGATAGGTGTTGAATCCAAGATTTTGATAATGAAATCAATTGATGAATTTGTGATCTAATCTATGTTTGAGATAAGTGATGTAGGACTAACTTTGATCATGAAAAGGCAAAATGATTAAAGTAGGAGAATCAAATATTGGGCTAGAGTTAGAAATCGGGCATCGGGTTGAAAGAATTGGACATTGGGTCAAGATCGGATATTGTAGGAGTCAACATACCGAAGGATCGAGCAATATGCCGAAGGAAAGCATGATGCGCTAGGAGTTCGAATGAACCAATGATATGCCGGACAATATATAATTCTTATCTTATAATCGTTTAGGTCTTCATCATTGCAATTTAGGTCTTAATTGAGTTAGTTTTGGGTATAACCATACTAACTCAATTAGAGGCCTATTAGGCTTGATCTGGGGTTGATTTGGGCCTATTGGGAGGCTCATTCAGTGATCCATAGTTAGGTTAGGTAGTAGCACCGCTAGACTAAGTAGTGGAATCACCAATGAGTTGGAACATACAAAGGGTACGTTTTCCAAAAGACCCGACGATGGTCCTAGTAGTGTCAAGCGATGGTACCACCCAGACTAGTGGTGGTACTACCTAGACTAGCAGTAGTACCACTAGTACATAGTCTCCTATATTGTCAAGTAGTAGTATCACTAGTGGTTAATGTTGCAGGCGATGGTACTACCCAACACTGACGGTAATACCGCTGGGACCTCGAAATCCTAGGGATGAGACTTTTTGGCTCTATTTTTTGAGCCATTTAGGGCCTATAAATACCCCACTCATTCTTGCTTGAGTGAGCAAGAAGTGAACGAAAAGGCTTATGATTCTGAGTTGTAAACTCTTGAAAAGTATGTAAGTATCCCCTTCCTCTTCTTTAAAGTTTAGAGCTCATTCGAAGAGAGGTGTGAGACTTATAAAGTTTCTCTCCTAAACTTGTAAAAAGGAGAAAGAGTTGTAAAGAGGGTAGTTAGTCTTCGCCCATTGAAAAAAGATCATTAATGAATGCCGGTGGCCTTGATAGAAGAGAAATCGGGAGTAGATATAGGTTGTGACGACTAAACCACTATAAATTCAGTGTGCATTTCCTTTTTGGTCTTCATTGCTATTGTTTTCTAAGTTAATTGCTTATTACACTTACTCTATGTCAAGCATAATTTCGATATCAATTTTTATCAAACAAAATTTTTAAAATCATAATTTTGCGATAGCATTAATTTAACCCCCTTAGTGTCATTATAGTCCTAATAGTTAGTATCGGAGCTAAATTACTCTTGGTTGGTTTAACACCCAAGAGAGATTAAATGACTTTTCCTGGCAATTAAGAGAGTCACTCTATCACTTATTCTCCTATATTTAAAGGGGCGAACTACACGTATTGGAAAACATGAATGAGAATTTTTTTAATTTTTATGGACTTTGATTTATAGAATATTATCGAATGTGATTTTCAAAAATCCTGTAGACCAATGAATGAATGGAATGATCTAGAGAAAAAATTATTTTCCTTAAATTCTAAAGATATGAATGATTTATTTTATGCTTTAAATAAAATAAATTTAATCATGTTTCTATATGCAAAACTACACATGATATTTGGTATATACTCGAAGTTACACATGAAGACATAAGTAGAGTTAAAAGAGTCTAAGATTAATCTTTTGGTGCATAATTATTAATTATTTTGAATGAAACCAAGCAAAATCATTGGTGACATATACACCCGTTTTACGGATGTTGTCAATAGTTTGAAAGCTCTTGGTAAAAGTTATACTAATCTTGAACTTGTTAATAAAATTTTATGATCTCCTCCAAAATATTGGGATCTAAAAGTAATTGCTATTCAAGAAACAAAGGACTTAAACTATTTTCCTCTTGAAGAACTTGTTAGTTTGGCAAGTCCCATAGTCCCACATCGGGAAAATCAGACTTGTTGTCTCGTATTGGAACTATAAATAAGGGTCTGAGCTTTGAAGTCAGACGCACCACAAGTGGCACCACAAGAAAACCTAAGTATTTACTTTGGTTTAAGTCCACACTCAGTTAAATAGTTTGGACTTATACTTTGAGTTTTTCTTGTTTAGTATTTTCGAGTGTCTTATGGCCTAGGAACATCTTCCTAAGGCATTTGTAAATCTCTATTCATAGTAGTGATTTGCTCCTCTTTCGTCCGTGGATGTAGGTCAAAGTCAATTGACCGAACCACGTAAATCTGGTGTTCTTGTCGCTTTTATCTTTTTCTCTTTATTATCTTTGTTGTGTTGCCAAAATTACCTTGTGATAAATTTCATGGTGTTCTTATACTAGTTTGTTAGAGCTAGCCCCAGGAAATTTACCACAAGGTAATTTTGGCAACACAATAAAGACAATAAAGCGGAAAAGATAAAAGCGACAAGAACATCAGATTTACATGGTTCGGTCAATTGACTTTGACCTACATCCACGAACGAAAGAGGAGCAAATAACTACTATAAAAAGGGACAATTACAAATGCCTTAGGAAGAAGCGAATCACCTATGTGTCTGATCCCCATCAGACCCTTGTGATGCTCAAAGACAATCTGAGACAACGGCTTTGTCAGTGGATCTGCAATGTTATCTTCGGATGGAACTCTTTCCACTGCTACATCTCCTTGGGTTACGATCTCTTTGATAAGTTGGAACCTCCTCAGAACACTTCTGATGAGACCCGGGTTCCCTTATTTGAGTAATCGCCCCATTGTTGTCGTAATATAAGGAGATCGGCTCCTCGCTACTCGGCACGACTCCCAAATCTGTGATGAACTTCTTCACCCAAACTCCCTCCTTTGCTGCATCTGATGTAGCAATGTACTCTACCTCTATGGTCGAGTCAGCAGTGGTATCTTGCTTGGAACTCTTCCAGCACACTACTCCTGCATTCAAGGTGTACACATACCCTGAATTCGACTTGCTATCATCGACATCAGACTGAAAACTTGAGTTAGTGTAGCCTTTAACCTTAAGTCTATTACCTCTATATACTAGTAAAAGATCCTTAGTCCTTCTCAAGTACTTAAGGATACACTTTACTGCTTTCCAGTGCTCGAAGCCTGGATCTGCCTGATACCTACTCGTGACACTCAGAGCATGCGTTATATCAAGCCTTGTACATAGCATGGCATACATGATAGACCCTATTGCTGAGGCATAAGGTATCATATTCATGTTCGCCCTTTCTTCTGGAGTCTTTGGGGACATACTCGTAGAAAGCGATATCCCATGTCTCATCGGTATGAGACCTCTTGGAATTTTTCATGCCAAACCTTTTGACAATGGTTTCTATGTACCTGGACTGGGACAAGCCAAGCATCCTCTTGGATCTATCTCTATAGATTCTAATCCCCAAGATATAGGATGCTTGCCCTAATTCCTTCATGGAGAAGTGTCTAGATAACCAAGCCTTTACTGTGGATAGCATTCCTACGTCGTTCCCAATGATGAGGATGTCATCCACATATAACACCAAAAAGGTGATAGCGCTTCCACTTACCTTTCTGTACACATAAGGCTCATCTTCATTCTTAACGAAGTTATAAGATCTGATTGCCTCATCAAATCTTATGTTCCAACTTCGGGAAGCTTGCTTTAGTCCATAAATGGATCTAAGCAACCTACATACCTTATCTGGGCAGTTCTTGGACACGAATACCTCAGGTTGCATCATATACACCTCCTCCTCGAGGTTCCCATTGAGGAATGCAGTTTTCACATCCATCTGCCAGATCTCATAATCATAGTGCGCTACAATAGCCAATAGAATTCTGATGGATTTTAGCATTGCTACGGGTGAGAAGGTTTCGTCGTAGTCAACACCTTGCCTTTGACGATACCCCTTAGCCACTAGCCTTGCTTTATAGGTCTCTACCTTTCCATCTACTCCGATCTTTTTCTTAAAGACCCACTTGCAACTGATGGGTACAATACCTTCAGGCGCATCAACTAAGTTCCAAACCTTATTAGAGTACATAGAATCCATCTCAGAATTCATGGCTTCTTGCCATTTCTCGGAGTCTATACTCATAATAGCCTCCTCGTAGGTCTGAGAATCAATATCCTCAACATCCTCTCCTCTAATATGTCCCACATATCCTTCAGGAGGATGGGATACTCTATCAGATCTGCGTAAAGTTGAAACTTGTGTATTAGGTACCTAAACAGACTCGGGCTGTAGAGTGGTGCTTGAGCTTGGTTCTCTAACCTCGCTTAACTCTATCATTCTCCCACTGTCTCCGCCAAGAATGTGTTCCTTCTCAAGGAACACTACTCTCTTAGCTACAAAGACCTTTTGGTCCTCGAGATGATAGAAATAATACCCACAAGTTTCCTTGGGGTATCCCACAAATTTGCATCGCTCTGTAATTGATTCTAACTTATCGAGGTTGTGTCTTTTAACGTGGGTAGGGCAGCCCCAAATCTTAACAACCTTAAGATCATGCTTCTTCCCTTTCCATATCTCATATATGGTGTAGACACTACCGACTTAGTTGGAACTCTATTAAGAAGGTAAGCTGTGATCTCCAGGGCATATCCCTAGAATAAGATGGGTAGGTCAGCGAAACTCATCATGGACCGTACTATATCTAATAGCGTACGATTTCTCCTTTCAGAGACACCAATGAGCTGAGGTGTATAAGGAGGTGTCCATTGGGATAATATCCCATGGTCCTTGAGGAACTGAGTAAACTTTGTACTTAAGTACTCACATCCTCGATCTGATCGAAGAGTTTTGATACTCTTTCTAGTCTGGTTCTCCACCTCATTCTTATACTCTCTGAATTTCTCAAAGGCCTCAGACTTATACTTCATTAAGTACACATATCCATACTTTGAAAAATCATCAGTAAAGGTAATGAAGTAGGAGTAACCACCAATGGCATGAGTTAACATGGGTCCACATACATCACTATGTATGAGTTCCAACAGCTCAGTGGCTCTCTCTCCAATTCCACTAAATGGAGAGTTGGTCAGTTTTTCACGAAGGCAAAGCTCGCAAGTTGCATATGACACATAGTCGAATGGATCTAGATATCCATCATTTAGCAACTTTTGAATCATTCCCTCATGGATATGACCTAGCCTACAATGCCATAGGTATGCACTGTTCACCTCATCTCGTTTCCTCTTAGACACTTACATTCATGATATGTGGAGTAGTGTCTTGCATAAACAAACCTTATGCAATATTCCTCTCGTCAATCTCCCCTCGGCTTTGCTAGAATTTACAATAAATTGTAGATGTAATAAGCAATACTGGTATCCAATACTAATGCACTATCACAAAAATCTGCCAATTAGAGATTGATCATGAATGTACCTGAAGCTTCTCCAAGCTTCTATTTCACCCTTTCTGCAAGGTACTCTTTGAAGTTCCTCTTCTAGTGCCCATCTTTACCATAGTGGAAACACGGGCCTTTGTCCTTTGCTAGGTCTTTCTTAGCAACCTTTACTTTACCTGGTCTGCTCTTTGTTGAATCTCGGATTTTGATGATGAAGTCAATTGTCATTTGTTGTCTAATCTATGTGTTGAGATAAGTGTGCAGGATTAACTACGATGAAAGTTAGACAAGCAGCAGGAGTTGCGCCGGAGTCAAGTTCATGATCACGTTGGGAGTTCGAGAGTTCGACGGAAGTTCGGACGGTCGTCGGAGGTTCTGCGAGAACAGATCCGAGAAGTCCAGAAGCTTGCCAAGCGAAGCTCGTCGGAACTCGCCAAGTGGATCGTCGCAAAGTCCAGGAGTTTGCCGGAAGTCCGCAGAAGCATCACCGAGGGTTCATCGGATGAACGACGGAAGTTCGCCGGAAACTCGCCGGAAGAAGCGATTGACACACCGAAGCAAAGCTGCAGAAATTGTCTTAGATCTAATCGTAGTTAGCACATTGATTAAGTTGGAAAATGGGAGGTGATCCCATTAGCTTAATCTTGGGGCAATTGGGCCCCTGAAAGACTAAAATTGGGCCGAATGGAGCTAACCATTCGGACCCTGATTGCACCAGGAGGTGCAACCGCCTAGGCCAGGAGGTGGCACCGCCTGGGCTAAGCCTCCCAGCGAGACTGGGCGGTGCAACCTCCCCAGCCAGGAGGTGGCACCGCCTGAGCTCAGTCTTCGAGCAAGACTGGGCGATGCAACCTCCATGACAGAGAGGTGGCACCGCCTGAGCTCAGTCTTCGAGCAAGACTGGGCGGTGCAACCTCCCTGACAGAGAGGTGGCACCGCCTGAGCTCGGTCTTCGAGCTCTGCCAGGCGGTGCAACCTCTCTAGTCAGGAGGTGCAACCGCCTGATCCCGGAATTCCGGGATTTGATCGTTTTGAGCTCCAAATTTGAATTGGGTTGGGGCCTATAAATACCCCACCCATTCAGCACTGAAAAGATACAGACCTACACCGAATTCTTGATCTTTTCTGTGATTCTAAGAGCTCAAATTTGTGTAAAGTCCTAAAGTTCTCCTCTCTCTGTTCTTCAAGTCTTAAGTTGTAAAGAGAGGAGAGAAAGGTCCTGTAAGGGTTGTCTCCTGAGCCCATCAAAAGGAGTGAATCTGTAAAAGGGCAGTTGGCCTTCGCCTATTGAAGGAAGGCCTCTAGTTGACGTCGGTGACCTCGTCGGTGGAGGAAGCCAAAAGTGGAGTAGGTCAAGACTGACCGAACCACTCTAAATCTCTGGTTTGCGTTTATTTTGAGCACTTTATCATTACTGCAAACCTCCTACATAGCTACTGCTCTCTGCACCTTTACGAACAAGTTTCTAAGTGTTGATCTTTCTGAATCTACATTCAGACGTAAATCGTATTTTCATACATTACAGTTTATGATTACGTTTTGTAACTGCAAACTGTCTTCTGCGCTTTTACGAACGAGTTTCTTTGAAGTTTACATTTACGTTTTGATTCTATTTATAACTGCAAACTGTCTTCTGCAATTTTACGAACGAGTTTCAAGGTTTAGACGAAAATCTGCATTCAGACGTAAAATTGCATTTAGACGTAAATCGGCTTTCCTCGTATAATCATCAGATTTCAGTTTACGTTTACGTCTTGAACTGCATATTGCCTTCTGCGAGTCTACAAACGAGTTTCAAAGTTCAGACGTAAATCTACGTTTAGATGTAAATCTGCGTTTAGACGTAAATATGCGTTTAGACGTAAATATGCTTTTTGCAGATTACTTTTTGAGCTGTACAATAGCAGCACACTGTCTTTATACTTCTGCTTAAACTGCTTTTGATCTAAACAAGTGATTTACGCAATCTGAGCTTAGACGTAAACTGCGTTTAGATGCAAACTGTGTTTAGACGTAAACTGCACTTAATCATAAGTAATCTTAGAATCGGCTTTTGCATCAAAATAGTTTTTATTGAACGAACGCAGCTTTCGTTTTTAATCGCTGAAAGATTTCCGCTGCACTAATTCACCCCCCCCCTCTTAGTGCTCTCGATCCTAACAATTGGTATCGGAGCCCGGTTAACTCTCACACGGATTAAAATCCAAGAGAGATGGCTTACGCCGGAAACCAAGAGGGCCATTCCATTACATGTCCACCCATGTTTAATGGGACGGACTACACCTATTGGAAGACCCGAATGAGGATCTTCCTTATTTCTATGGACATAGAACTCTGGAATCTTGTTGAGAATGGTTTTTCAAAGTCTTCTCTTCCAATGATCGATTGGAACGATTCGGATAAGAAGGCTTTCGCTCTTAATGCAAAGGCTATGAATGCCTTATTTTGTGCACTTGATAAAAACGAGTTTAACCGTGTTTCAACTTGTGAGACTGCATTTGATATTTGGCACACACTCGAAGTGACCCATGAAGGCACAAGTAGAGTAAAAGAGTCAAAAATCAATTTGCTATTACATTCTTTCGAACTTTTCCGGATGAAACCGAGTGAAACCATTGGCGACATGTTTACCCGTTTCACGGATGTCGTCAACGGTCTAAAAGGACTCGGAAAGAGCTTTTCAGATTTTGAGCTTGTTAATAAGATACTAAGATCCCTTCCTAAGAGTTGGGATCCTAAAGTCACGGCTATTCAAGAGGCAAAAGATTTACGAAATTTCCCTCTTGAAGAACTAATCGGGTCATTAATGACCTACGAAATGACTTGCAAAGCTCATGAAGAGCAAGAAGACATCCTTCCAAAGAACAGGAAGGATATGGCACTTAGAACTTTGGAAGATCACTTGAGAGAAAACTCAAGTGATGAGGACTGTGACGATGACTTGGCACTTCTAACTAGAAAATTTAAAAAATTCATTAAAAGAAATAAGTTTAAGAATGACACTAAAAATAAACTTGAACCCAAGAAGGATCAAGTTATTTGCTATGAGTGCAAAAAGCCGGGACACTACAAGAGTGATTGTCCCTAAGCCAAAAAGAGAACAACAAAGAAGAAGGCGCTCAAAGCAACATGGGATGATTCGAGCGCATCTGAAGAAGAGGAGTCCAACACCGAGCAAGTTGCTCATTACGCCTTAATGGCCATCGGAGAGGAGGTAATGAATTCATTAAATGCTGATTTATCTTTCGATGAATTATTAAATACTTTCAATGACTTATTTGATGAATGCAAGAGTATCAGTAGAAAATACAAATTGCTGAAAAAGGTGCATGATAGTCTTACTTATGAGTTTGACAAGTTAAAAGTTGAACATCATGATAGTTTAAATTCATGTATCAAATGTCATGATTTAGAAACTTTCCAAAAAGAAAACCTGCTACTCAAGGACACCTTGAAGAAATTCGAGGTTGGTAGCAAGTCATTGAACATGATCCTTGCAAACAAGGGTCACGTTCCAAAAAGAAGTGGAATTGGATTTGTGACAAGTCCTCACCTAAATCCAACCACTTTTATAAAAGGCTCCATCTTACATGTTCAACACCAAGCAAAATGCAACTTTTGTTGCAAAATTTGGCACAGGACACATTATTGTCCATTCAAGAAAATTAGTCCAAACAAATTGATTTGGGTTCCTAAAGGAACCATGATAAACTCTATGCAACATGATAAACAATGTAGATCTATCTTTGAGACACCCAAAAGCAAATGGGTACCTAAAAATTATCCTTTCTTGTAGAAACCCACACCATCCCAAGCTAGGAGCAAGAGATGGTACCTTGATAGTGGATGCTCAAGGCATATGACCGGAGATCCATCTCAATTCTCTAAGCTCACTAGCATAAATGAAGGCTATGTTACCTTCGGAGACAACAACAAGGGTAAAATCATTGGCAAAGGAACCATAAGTAACAAATCCAACTTCTTTATTGAAGATGTTTTGTTAGTTGATGGTTTAAAACATAACCTCTTGAGCATTAGTCAATTATGTGATAAAGGATACATTGTCAAATTCGAATCTAATGCTTGTATCATTGAAAAACCCCATAAAAACATGTCTATGATTGCATTAAAACAAAATAACGTATACACTATTGACATCAATGATTTGTGTAATGAAATGTGTTTTTCAGTTTTAAATGAGGATGCTTGGCTATGGCATAGAAGATTAGGTCATGCTAGCATGAAACTAATCACTCAAATATCATCTAAAGAACTTGTAAGAGGAATTCCTCATATCAAGTTCATCAAAGATAATATATGTGATGCTTGCCAATTAGGTAAACAGATTAAGGATAGTTTCAAGACTAAAAATCAAATAAGCACCTCTAGGCCCTTACAATTGATCCATATGGACTTGTTCGGACCAATCTCTTCATCAAGTCTAGGAGGTAGCAAATATGCCTTTGTCATTGTTGATGACTATAGCAGATATACATGGACCTACTTCTTAAAACAAAAAAATGAATGCTTTAGATATTTTACCAAGTTCTGTAAACTTGTTCAAAATGAGAAGGGTTCTATGATTTCGTCAATAAGAAGTGATCATGGTGGAGAATTTCAAAACCACGATTTCCAAGAATTCTGTGAACTCAATGGATATAACCATAATTTCTCTACTCCAAGAAATCCTCAACAAAATGGGGTAGTAGAAAGAAAAAATCGAAATCTACAAGAAATGGCCAGAACCATGTTAAATGAACACAGCCTACCCAAATACTTTTGGGCCGAAGCTGTAAACACTGTATGCTATATTTTGAATAGAGTACTAGTAAGACCCTTACTCACCAAAACTCCTTATGAGTTATGGAATAACAAAAAACCTAATGTTTCATATTTTAAAGTCTTTGGGTGTAAGTGTTTTATCTTAAATGAAAAGGATAACTTAGGAAATTTTGATGCTAAATCCGATGAAGGAATCTTTCTTGGTTATTCTTCGGTTTCTAAAGCTTTTCGTATCTTCAATAAAAGAACTTTAATTATTGAAGAATCCATTCATGTTGTTTTCAATGAGATTTCCGAAATTAAGAAAAATGATCTTGATGATGATGTTAATTTTGATTCCTTAAATTTAAATGAAACCCCTTCTCCAACTAGCAACTTGGATGCATCCACTTCCGAAACATTCTTACCCAAGGATTGGAAGTATATAGATGCTCATCCTAAGGAGCTAATATTAGGAGACACATCAAAGGGGGTCCAAACACGATCTTCTTTTAAAAATTTTTGTGCCAACGCCACCTTTCTCTCCCAAATTGAACCCAAATGCGTTGACGAAGCCATGAAAGATGATTCATGGATTATCGCAATGCAAGATGAATTGAATCAATTTGAGAGAAATGAGGTATGGAAGCTTGTTCCTAGGCCAAATGACCATTTAGTTATTGGTACTAAATGGGTTTTCAGAAACAAGCAAGATGAAAATGGTATCGTGGTTAGAAACAAGGCTAGATTAGTGGCCAAAGGTTTCAACCAAGAAGAAGGTATCGATTACGAAGAAACCTTCGCACTTGTGGCTCGATTGGAAGCCATAAGGATGCTCCTTGCCTACGCTAGTAGTAATAATTTTAAGTTATTTCAAATGGATGTTAAAAGCGCTTTTTTAAATGGCTTTATTTCCGAAGAAGTTTATGTTGAACAACCTCCTGGATTTGAAAATAATGGCCTCCCTAATCATGTGTTTAGATTAACTAAAGCTCTCTATGGTTTAAAACAGGCCCCAAGGGCTTGGTATGAGAGACTTAGTTCTTTTCTTATCAAAAATAACTTTACAAAAGGCAAGGTTGATACTACATTATTTATCAAGAATTTTGAAAATAATTTTCTCATTATTCAGATTTATGTTGATGATATCATCTTTGGCTCTACAAATGAATCTCTTTGTGAATCTTTTGCTAAAACTATGAGTCTTGAATTTGAAATGAGCTTAATGGGAGAATTAACATTCTTCTTAGGTTTACAAATCAAACAACTAAGCAATGGCATCTTTATTAGTCAAACTAAATATGCCATGAATTTATTAAAAAGGTTTAATATGAACAACTCAAAGGCTAGTAACACTCCTATGAGCACCTCCACTAAGTTGAAATTGATGAAAGTGGAGAAAGCTTTGATCAAAAAACTTATAGGGGCATGATAGGAAGTTTACTTTACCTCACTGCCACCAGACCAGACATCATGTTCAGTATAGGACTTTGTGCTAGATTTCAATCTAACCCTAAGATATCTCATCTCAAAGCAGTTAAAAGAATACTTAGATATCTTAATGGAACCACAAATCTAGGATTATGGTACCCAAAATCAGAAAATTTTGAGTTAACAGCTTATGCTATGCGGACTTCGCTGGTTGTAGACTAGATAGAAAAAGCACATCAGGATCATTTTTAGGACATGCCCTTATTTCCTGGTCATCTAAGAAACAAAGCTCGGTCGCTCTGTCAACAACCGAAGCTGAATATATTGCAGCAAGTGCATGCTGTGCACAAGTTATATGGATGAAAAATATTTTAGAAGATTACAAAGTGAATCTTAAAGATATTCCCATTAAATGTGATAACACGAGTGCAATATGCTTAACTAAGAATCCTATACAACACTCAAGAACAAAACATATTGATATTAGACATCACTTTATATGAGATCATGTCACTAATCATGACGTAACCATAGAGTTCATTGATACTAAACATCAACTAGCTGACATTTTTACAAAACCTCTAAGTGAAGAACAATTTGATTTCATTCGAAGAGAATTAGGAATGTTGATGTGTCCGAATAGATAAATTTGTTAAAATCATTTTTCGGACTATATTGAATGATCAAATCACTTGATTGCCATGTTTCTATGTGAAAATCTGCAACAAAATCTTGTCCGAATGCATTCGAATGCTATAAAACAGATTTTCTCGTACACTTTCATGAAAAATAAGTTTCTGAAATAGATTTGATGAAGTGATTCATGTGTATGTATTCCATTCTGCAAAATCTTTACATAGACAATGGATTATAACAAAAAGGGGAAGAAGTATTTGAAGCAATCTATGTAAAATTCCTCTATAAGCTTGTTATTATTATTTTCCTGGCATCATAATTACTATGCTTTTTGTTGATGACAAAGGGGGAGATATATGAATTGATAAACACTGCCATGATTAGAAATACTATGAGTGATGCTATAAACACACTGCTATGATTATGCCATCCTTGCATCACCAAGAGATATATGAACATGTGCTAAAGTTTGCATTATGCCCTGAGTTGATATCTTATCATGTGAAGAAAATACAAAACTTGCTAGTATATTTCAAAAGTGTGCATCATGTAATAGTGCTTCACAGCTTTATATGATAATGTTCAAAATACATGATGAATAGTTACAATCACAATCATACAAACTTGATGATGTATGTCAAGCCTTGACATCATCTTTGAAGAGATACCTCATGATGAGTATCATGATGGGAGTATTGATAAGTTTAACTGATCTAACTTATCAATACGTCACTTGAATTCTTAGGTCTTGAATTCAAGGTTGACTTATCTCAACTATGGCATATAGACAGGGGGAGTTAAGGATAACTTCATTATCAATTGATTGTCATCATCAAAAAGGGGGAGATTGTTGAATCTCGGATTTTGATGATAAAGTCAATTGTCATTTGTTGTCTAATCTATGTGTTGAGATAAGTGTGCAGGATTAACTACAATGAAAGTTAGACAAGCAGCAGGAGTTACGCCGGAGTCAAGTTCATGATCACGTTGGGAGTTCGAGAGTTCGACGGAAGTTCGGATGGTCGTCGGAGGTTCTGCGAGAACAGATCCGAGAAGTCCAGAAGCTTGCCAAGTGAAGCTCGTCGGAACTCGCCAAGTGGATCGTCACAAAGTCCAGGAGTTTGCCGGAAGTCCGCAGAAGCATCACCGAGGGTTCATCGGATGATCGACGAAAGTTCGCCGGAAACTCGCCGGAAGAAGCGATTGACGCACCGAAGCAAAGCTGCAGAAATTGTCTTAGATCTAATCGTAGTTAGCACATTGATTAAGTTGGAAAATGGGAGGTGATCCCATTAGCTTAATCTTGGGGCAATTGGGCCCCTGAAAGACTGAAATTGGGCCGAATGGAGCTAACCATTCGGACCCTAATTGCACCAGGAGGTGCAACCGCCTAAGCCAGGAGGTGGCACCGCCTGGGCTAAGCCACCCAGCGAGACTGGGCAGTGCAACCTCCCCAGCCAGGAGGTGGCACCGCCTGAGCTCAGTCTTCGAGCAAGACTGGGCGGTGCAACCTCCATGACAAAGAGGTGGCACCGCCTGAGCTCAGTCTTCGAGCAAGACTGGGCGGTGCAACCTCCCTGACAGAGAGGTGGCACCGCCTGAGCTCGGTCTTCGAGCTCTGGCAGAGAGGTGCAACCGCCTCAGTCAAGAGGTGGCACCGCCTGGGCTCAGTCTTCGAGCTCTGCCAGGCGGTGCAACCTCTCCAGTCAGGAGGTGCAACCGCCTGATCCCGGAATTCCGGGATTTGATCGTTTTGAGCTCCAAATTTGAATTGGGTTGGGGCCTATAAATACCCCACCCATTCAGCACTGAAAAGATACAGACCTACACTGAATTCTTGATCTTTTCTGTGATTCTAAGAGCTCAAATTTGTGTAAAGTCCTAAGTTCTCATCTTTCTGTTCTTCAAGTCTTGAGTTGTAAAGAGAGGAGAGAAAGGTCCTGTAAGGGTTGTCTCCTGAGCCCATCAAAAGGAGTGAATCTGTAAAAGGGCAGTTGGCCTTCGCCTATTGAAGGAAGGCCTCTAGTTGATGTCGGTGACCTCATCGGTGGAGGAAGCCAAAAGTGGAGTAGGTCAAGACTGACCGAACCACTCTAAATCTCTGGTTTGCGTTTATTTTGAGCACTTTATCATTACTGCAAACCTCCGACATAGCTACTGCTCTCTGCGCCTTTACGAACAAGTTTCTAAGTGCTGATCTTTCCGAATCTGCATTCAGACGTAAATCGTATTTTCATACATTACAGTTTACGATTACGTTTTGTAACTGCAAACTGTCTTCTGCGCTTTTACGAACGAGTTTGTTTGAAGTTTACATTTACGTTTTGATTCTATTTATAACTGCAAACTGTCTTCTGCAATTTTACGAACGAGTTTCAAGGTTTAGACGAAAATCTGCATTCAGACGTAAAACTGCATTTAGACGTAAATCGGCTTTCCTCGTATAATCATCATATTTCAGTTTACGTTTACGTCTTGAACTGCATATTGCCTTCTGCGAGTCTACAAACGTGTTTCAAAGTTCAGACGTAAATCTGCGTTTAGACGTAAATCTGCGTTTAGACGTAAATCTGCTTTTTGCAGATTACTTTTTGAGCTGTACAATAGCAGCACATTGTCTTTATACTTCTGCTTAAACTGCTTTTGATCTAAACAAGTGATTTACGCAATCTGAGCTTAGACGTAAACTGCGTTTAGACGCAAACTGTGTTTAGACGTAAACTACACTTAATCATAAGTAATCTTAAAATCGGCTTTTGCATCAAAATAGTTTTTATCGAACGAACGCAGCTTTCGTTTTTAATCGCTGAAAGATTTCCGCTACACTAATTCACCCCCCCCCCCCCCTCTTAGTGCTCTCGATCCTAACACTCTTGCCCTTTCCCTTCTTAAGGGACCTTTCCGCTTTCCTTTTCTTTCTAGTCTCACCAGTGTAGAGAACTGGCTTTTCTTTCTTAATAGACTCTCTGCCTCCCTCAACATATTGATGAGCTCTGGGAGAGTTACCTCAAGCTTGTTCATATTAAAATTCATTATGAATTGTGAAAAGGAATCTGGTAGGGACTGAAGCACAATGTCCACACACAAGTTATCCTCTAGGACCATTTCTAGACCTCTGAGTTTCTTTATCCACTCAATCATCTTTAGGACATGGTTCTGAACCGGTGTCCCCTCAATCATCCTAGCGCGGAAAAGGCTCTTGGATATCTCATATCGTTGAGTCCTTCCCTGTTCCTCAAATAATTTACGGACATGTAGGAGAATAGATCTAGCATCCATCTTTTCATGTTGTCTCTATAACTCAGGAGTCATAGAGCCCAACATATAGCACTGAGCAAGAGTGGAGTCATCAATGTACTTCACGTAGCGAGCGATCTTATCCTCGTTTGCCCCTTCTTCGGGCGTAGGCATCACTGTATCAAGGACGTACATGATTTTCTCCGCTATGAGAACAATTCTCAAGTTACGGAGTCAATCCGTATAATTTGGACCAGTGAGGCGGTTGACATCAAGTATGCCACGTAAGGGATTTGAAAGCGACATTTTCTGAAAATAAAGATGCAGCAAAAATGAATAACATGCAGATTTTGCAAGAAATAAACTATCAAGATATGGACTTCTATCTTAATATGCTCCCACTATTTTACTAACGAGTCACGCGACACCCTCAGCACGTGAAACGGAAGTCTCCGGCAGACTTCTAGTGGGGATCAGGATCCAATCAGCATCTTAGTGTAACCTCGAGGGACTCGACCAATCACACTAAGCCTAAAAGGTAGGCAACTCTTGCCGATCATAACTCCTTGTGATTCCCGTCCTGTTCGGCCTCCGAATCACCATGGCCTCGAGGGACTCGACCAACCAAGATGCTCGGTTAAATCAACACCTTCGTTACAAGATGAGTCTGATTTGATGATATACCCTCGAGGGACTCGACCAAGCATACCATGCCCTCAGGTCACCGGTGACATCTCTATGTCGTAAGCAAGATAGCGAATCGCGATATAGGTGAGTCTCGAGGGACTCGACCAACTCAACCTACATCGGGAATCAGTTCCTACTCATAACGATGGAAGGCCACGTGGGTCAATCTAATTGCCTCACGTTTACCGACATAATATTATCGAGAGATATTTCTATGATTTGGTCTCCTAATATGACATGTCACACATATACATATTTAATATATATCTACATCGCATGAAAATATATATACATATCTAGTATGTGTATAAGCAATCACACCATATGATCATTGACCACAACCTAATATGATTAGGCCCGAGCCAGTAGGCCTAATCACTCACATCAAGATCTATGTGTGCAACGGTGCATCTCCATGCCCTGTGATCGTCCATCTCGTCCTCGTCGGTTTCGTCGACATTTTGATGCATCTACATACATCACGATCGTCCGTCTCGTGGGTCCCGCTATTGCATCCATGCTCCCGTTGTGCCTCCTCATGTGATTACAACTTAATCATAGGTACGCAGGCCCGACAATAAATGAGAAATATAATGGAGGCTCGCAGACCTCAATAATAATAATCACAAGTACACACATCATACGGTCCATGATCATCCGTCCACACATCATACATCATATGTATAAATAATCATCAACATGTAGGACTACGAGATAATAATAAAAATAATAATCAACTAAACCTTTTAATTAATTAATATTTTCAGAAATCAGGGACATGTAGGGAATTTCTCAATTCCTAAGGGTATTTTCATAATTTGGACAAAAGATAGAAACTGAAATTTCTTAAATTCACAGGGGCAAAACTATCTTTTTGCCCAAAACCCTAATTCCCTCTTACTGCTGCTGCCGCCGTAACCCTGCTGGCGGTGGCCTGTGCGACGGGGCGAGGGCACTGCCCTCGCCTACAGGCGGCACACCCGCTAGCAGCGCTGCCGCTATAGGTGGGCGCCCCCGTAGGTGGTTCTACCGGTGGGGCAACGCCCACAAGCGGTGCTGTCCCACCGGGCGACCGCCCCTGTGGGGGGGGGGGGGGGGGGGGGGGGTTTCGCCTGCGGGAGTAGCGGTGGCAAGTGCCGCTGCCCTACGGCGCCTCACCCCGCGGGAGAAGCAGCCGCAGGCGCCTCTGCCCGCGGGCTGTCAGCCCCACTGGACGCAAGACTGCTGCAAGCAGGCCGCCGGCCGGCTGCTGCAGACGCAGCCCCTGTGCTGCCCGCCTTCGATTGCGCTGCACGTACACAGATCGAGCGCAGCAACTGTTGCTGCCCTTCCTTGTTTTTGCGTCAACGTTTTTGACGTCAAAATTCTTCCTAAACACAACACACGCAGTTTAAAGCCAATCATTCGCACGAATAACCTGGCTTTGATACCACTATTGGGAAATCTTGGGGGCGACATCAGATATGTGCAGCGGAAGAACAAGAAAACAAAATCCCCGATTCCCAAAGAGATGTTCGTCGTCATGCGAAGATTAGTGCGCAAAATCCGCGAAACTTAAAACTGCGTATAGAGTAGATTGTGTTACCTAGGGAGATCGTATATCCCCGTTTCCTTGCAGATCCTTAGGAGAGGGTGAAGGAGGTCAAACGTCCTCCTCTCTAGCGGTGATCCACACAGCAGGGTTGCGACGACGCTCCTCAAAACTCCAGGCCTGCTCTGAGGTGGAGAGGGAGAGGAGAATAGGAAAGGCAAGTAAAGACTCTAGCCTTTGAGGCTCTGAATCCCTCCTATTTATAGAGGTCCCCTATCAAACCCTAATGGGTGCTCCCCTAGTGGGTATTGGATTTGCATCCAATAAGACAAGGGCTCCGTCGGATATCTCATATCCGAACCTCTACTCATCGCAATGCCTACCATATGTGTGTGACCCTCTAGGCCCAATATCGAGCTGGCCATGAGTCATACCTGTCAGAACTCCTTCTAACTCAGTGAATTATTATCTCTGTAATAATTCACTTGACTCATCGACTACGGATGTACTAGGCCACTACGCCATAGTCCCCAAACGATACAAGGGAATCCAATCCATTGGACCTGTCTATCCTCAGTTACCGTATACCTATAGTCCCTCATCCATCTAATATCCCAGAGACCGTATATCGAGCATGGTGCTGTCAGACCCATACGGTTTCTACTCGAGTCTCGCTCTAATCGGATTCTCCCGGAGAACTCTTTCTCTCTCAACCCGAATGACCCTAGCTAGGGATTTGTCTGAGCAAGAACACATGGGATATTCCTCTCATGACGCCGAGAGTGGATGATCCTCTATCGACACTCAATAGCTCTCGTAAGGTCGACTACCACTCCCAATGACCAGTTGTACTAGATCTGGGACAGCCAAACCTATAAATCTGGTATCAAAGAGTGGAGCACTTATACAGGATATCCTTGGTGTCTCAAGTCTAAGGACCAAATACACCACTAGGACTACGGAATTGCTGTCTAACAATAAGGCATCATCAACCATCCAGCATTCCGTAAGCGGATCAATCAGTGAACTCATTCTCCAATGAGCACCTGTACTGTATCCCTAGTGTCCCTACACGAGCAGCTATGAGACCAGCTGCATCCATCATATGGACGGGTATACAACACACTAGTCTGTTCGGTTATCACGATGTCCCTCTCGAGTAACTTATGATCGGGATTATTTAGGATATGTGTTTAAAGGTGAATCGATCTCATTATCATGATCTCATCACGATCCGATTCCCATTGCACAAATCCAAGGACATCACAATATATATATGCACATATGCAATAGTTATAAAGTGATATACGCCAAAATATAATAAGCAAAAAGATTCTGTATCAAGTCACACACGCCATCACTCACGTGATTGGCTTGCTAGGCACCTATGACTAGCACTATATACTTCTATTCCTTGGGTAAGGAAATTTCGGAAGAAGTTGCATCCAAGTTGCTATTTTGAGGAGGGGGTTCATTTAAATTCAAATTATCAAATCCAAGATCATCATCAAAATCATTTTTCTTTAAATTAGAAATTTCATTAAAAACTACATGAATAGACTCTTCTATTACTAAGGTTCTTTTGTTAAAAACCCGAAAAGCCTTAGAAATGGAAGAGTAACCAAGAAAGATGCCTTCATCGGATTTAGCATCAGATTTTCCTAAGGCATCCCTTTCATTCAAAATAAAGCATTTACAACCGAAAACTTTAAAATAGGAAATATTTGGTTTTTTGTTATTCCATAATTCATAGGGAGTTTTTGATAAGGATGGTCTTATTAGGACCCTATTCATGATGTAGCAAGTCATATTTACGGCTTCGGCCTAAAAATACTTGGGTAGACTATGTTCATTTAACATCGTTCTTGCCATTTCTTGTAGGTTTCTATTTTTTCTTTCAACTACTCCATTTTGTTTGGGATTCATCAGAGTAGAGAAGTAGTGATTGTCTCCTTTAACTTCACAAAAATTTTGAAAGTCATGGTTTTGAAATTCGCTACCGTGATCACTCCGAATTGATGAAATCATGAAACCTTTTTCGTTTTGAGTGAGTGTACAAAATTTAGAGAAACACTTGAAACAATCACTTTTGTGAGCTAAGAAATAGGTCCAAGTGTATATAGTATAATCATCCACAATTACAAACGCATATTTGCTTCCTCCTAGACTTGTCGTGTCAATTAGTCCAAATAAGTCCAAATGAATCAATTGTAATGGTCTAGTGGTGCTAATTTGAGTTTTTGGTTTGAAACTAGTTTTTATTTTTTACCTATTTGACATGCATCGCATACTTTGTCCTTAATAAACTTTATATTTGGAATTCCTCGCACTAATTCTCTAGATGAGATCTTAGATATTAATTTCATGCTTGCATGGCCTAGTCTCCTATGCCAAAGCTAAGCATCATCATTTAAAGCGGAGAAGCACATTTCATTACTTAGTTCATCAAGGTTGATGGTGTAGACATTATTTTGTTTTAATGCAATCATAGTTATGTTACGGTTTAATTTTTTAAATATACACACATTTGATTCAAATCTAACGATATAACCTTTATCGCATAATTGACTAACACTCAAGAGATTATGTTTCAATCCATCAACTAGTAAGACATCATCAATAGAAAATTTTAATTTGTTACCTATGGTTCCCTTGCCAATGATTTTGCCTTGGTTATTGTCTCCGAAGGTGACGTACCCTTCTTCTTTGCTAGTGAGCATAGAGAAATGAAATGGATCTCCAATCATATGTCTTGAGCATCCACTATCTAGATACCATCTCTTGCTCCTAGCTTGTGATGGTGTATGTTTCTACAAGAAGGGATTATTTTTAGATACCCATTTTCTTTTGGGTGCCTTAAAAACTGATTTAACTTGTTCATCATATTGCATAGAATTGATCATGGTTCCTTTAGGAACCCAAATTAGTTTGTTCGGACTAATTTTCTTGAATGGACATTTATAAGTTTTATGTCCATATTTGCAACAAAAGTTACAATTGCTTTGGTGCCGAACATGTAAGACAGGGCCTTTAATGAAGGTGGTTGGATTTTGGTGAGGACTTCTCACAAATTCAATTCCACTTCTTTGAGGAACGTGACCCTTATTTGTAAGGATCATGTTCAAAGATTTGCTACCAACCTTGAATTTCTTCAAGGTGTCCTTAAGTAGCAAGTTCTCCTTTTGGAGAGATTCTAGATCATGGCATTTTATACATTGAGCTAATGATATTCAGTTTTTAATTTATCGATATCATAAGTGAGACTATCATGCTCCTTTTTTAGCAATTTGTATTTTCTACTAATTGTCTTACATTCATCAAATAACTCATGGAAAGCATTTAATAATTCATGATAAGGTAAATCTGCATTAATTAAATCTGTTACCTCTTCTCCGATGGCCATTAGGGCGTAATGAGCAACTTGCTCGGTGTTGGACCCCTCTTCTTCGGACGCGCTTGAATCATCCCACGTTGCCTTGAGCGCCTTCTTCTTTTATGTTCTCCTTTTGGCTTGAGGACAATCGTTCTTGTAGTGTCCCAGTTTTTTGCACTCATAGCAAATCACTTGGTCCTTCTTGTGTTCAAATTTATTTTTTGTATTATTTTTAAATTTGTTCTTTCTTAAATATTTTTTAAATTTTTGAGTCAAAAGTGTAATGTCATTGTCACTGTCCTCATCACTTGATGTTCCTTTCAAGTGGTCTTCTTGTGATGTGAGTGCCATATCCTTCCTGTTCTTTGGAAGGGGGTTCTCGAGCTCGTCATGAGCTTGACATATCATTTCGTAGGTCATTAGAGACCCAATAAGTTCTTCAAGAGGAAATGTTTTAAGGTCTTTAGCCTCTTGAATAGCCATAACTTTTGGATCCCAACTTTTAGGGAGGGATCTTAAGATTTTAGTTACTAGTTCAAAGTTAGTAAAATCTTTACCAAGAGCTTTGAGTCCATTGATGACATCCGTAAACCGGGTGTACATGTCTCCGATGGACTCACTTGGTTTCATTCGGAAAAGTTCGTAAGAGTGCACAAGGATGTTGATTTTGGACTCTTTCACTCGGCTAGTGCCTTCATGAGTGACCTCAAGAGTTCTCCAAATATCAAAAGCCGAATCACAAATTGAAACACGATTAAATTCATTTTTGTCTAGTGCACAAAACAAGGCATTCATAGCCTTTGCGTTTAAAGCAAACACCTTCTTCTCCGATTCATTCCATTCGCTCATCGGAAGAGAAGATTTTTGAAATCCGTTTTCAACAATAGTCCAAAGCTCAAAATCCATGGAAATGAGGAAGATCCTTATACGAGTCTTCCAATAAGTATAATCCAACCCATTAAACAAGGGTGGACGTGTGATAGAATGACCCTCATGTATGCCGGAGTAAGCCATCTCTCTTGGGTATCAAACCAAATATGAGAGTGAGCCTAGCTCTGATACCAATTATTAGGATCGGAGCGGCACTAAGAGGGGGGAGGGTGAATTAGTGCAGCGGATTAAAACGTCGGTTTTGATAAATCTTTCGTACGATAAAAATTGGAATCGGAAGTGCTTAACTTGAAAGTGTATTTGCAAAGTTGTGCAGCAAAGGTAATGAGGAAATAAAGCAAGTAAGAAGGTTTGCAGTAATGTAAATAGCAGTAATGAAATGCAAACCAGAGATTGCGCCGATTTTAAAGTGGTTCGGTCAAATGACCTACATCCACTTGCAAGGCCCCTCTTCGATGAGGCTCCCACCTTCCACTAGCAAATCTCTTGAAAAGGAAGGGTAAATACCCCTCTTACAACTTTTTACAAGCGGTTCACTCTCTTATAGATTTTCAGCAAGAAAGAAGGAGGTGAACACTAGCAAATTGAAAACAAGACTAGCTAAGACTTTTCTAAGGCCTTTTTCTCAAACAATTGCTTCTCAAAAAGTTGTAATCTCAGCTGAGATTTGAGGGATATTTATAGGCCTCAAGAGGATTCAAATTTGGGCTCCAAAATTTGAATTCTCTTTGGTTCCCGATGCTGGCGGTGCCACCGCCTGTCAGTGTCTGACAATGACAGTGCTGGTGTTAGGACTCTAGCTAGGAGAGTCCTAATTGAGAGGGACATTCTGTTAGGACTTTAGCTAGGAGAGTCCTAATTGAGAGGGACATTCTGTTAGGACTCTAGCTAGGAGAGTCCTAATTGAGAGGGATATTCTGTTAGGACTCTAGTTAGGAGAGTCCTAATTGAGAAGGACATTCTGTTAGGACTCTAACTAGGAGAGTGTTAGGAACCTTTTTATGAGCTTTTGAATAATGTTTATTGAGTTTGTTTAGTCTAGTTGTTTATTGAGTCGATTTGGTTCAATTAGAGTCAAGTAGAGGTTTATTTAATATTTATTTATTATTAGAATTCAAGTCCTGATGGACTTTGGGTGGAACTCTATAAATAGGGATGTAACTGCTTCTTTTCAGTAATCTATGAAAAATACTATTCTGTCTTTGGACAAACCCTAGGAGGGTCGATCCCCTCGAAGCGATCAAGGAGGCCGATTCCCTCGAACCGATCATTATCATCCCCATTTCTTCCCTTTCTTCCACGATAAGACTTTAGGGTCTTATCATTTGGTATCAGAGCCTACGATAAGACTTTAGGGTCTTATCATTTGGTATTAGAGCGACGATAAGACCTTTAGGATCTTATCAATTGGTATCAGAGCCTACGATAAGACTTTAGGGTCTTATCATTTGGTATCAGAGCGGCGATCCTCGGCGTTCTCGTTGTAGTTCGTCATCTTGTTCAAAAAAAAAAAAAAAAAAAAAAAAGGAAAAGAAAAACACGAGAGGAAGAAGAAGCCGCAGCCACCCCTCCGTCCCCTGCTTCCGGCCAGCCCACCCGCCGCTGCTTCTCTCCGGCCAGCGCCCACCATCGCCCCGCTTCCCGGCCGGCGACCACCGCCGCCGCTGTTCCCCGGCCAGGAGACGACGCTGCCAACGTCCATCCCAGCCCTACTACCGCCGCCCGCCTCCCCTTGCGTCGCAGCGCAGCCGCTCGACCTCTCCTCCTCGGCGATCGTTGGTGACGCTGCTCCCAGCCGCGCCACCACTGCTGCCTCTCCACCGCCGCCCGCCTTCCCTTGGGTCTCAGCCGCAGCGGCCGATTGTCGCCCTCCTCGCGGCGACCGAAACAGGGCAACTCACGGATTGCCCTTGTTCCCAGCCGCATCGCCTCCGCTCGATCACCTGGCCAGCGACCTCTTCTCCTCGCGTTCCCATCTCGCTCGAGCGAGAAGGACCGCCGGCACCGCAGCCGCAACCGCCGGTTGCCGCAGCCCCTCCTTGCAGCGGTTGCAGAAACAGAGCTTCCTCTGTTGCCGTAGCCCCTCGTCGATTGCAGCCACGCCTCGAGCGCCGTCGCCTTCCAGCCGACCCACCACCACTGTCAGCCACCGTGCGGCGACCGCTGCTCGCCTCCCAGCCGCCGCTCCCCCTGGCTCGGGCGAGAACGACCGCTGCCACTCCCCCTTGCTCTGCCCCCTTGGTGACCGAAACAGGGCAATCCTCTTGCTGCTGCGAACGGTTGCCACCACCGTCGCCGCTGCTGCCCAGCCAGCGATGACGCCGCTAGCCGCCCAGCCTGCCACCGTCGATTCCTATTTTCCCCTGTAGCCTCAACCTCGGCAACACCACCACAGCCTCCCTCCAACAGCACACGCAGCAAGCTCTGTTTTGGTCGCTTCAACGACACCGTTGTGTCCTGAACCGCACGCGATCCATCGACGTCACCAACGCCTTCGTAGTGCGGTAGAGATAGAGCAACGCTGCCTTCCATCCGCACCGTCACAACCACCGCAGTGACAGGCCCTTGGCGACGCTGCCCCCAGCTGCAGCCACATCAACGCAGTCGCCTTCTAACCTCAGCGCTCTCACCCCACGCCTCGATAGAAACAGGGCAGCTACTCTTCCTCCAACGCAGCGACCGCAGCACTGCCCTTGGCATCCACCTCCTCGGTAACTTCGCATCTACAGTATTGATGCCCTTGTCCGACACCAAAAACAGGAGTTGAGATTACAGATTTGCAATCTTACACAATGGCCACCGATAACTCAGTGAAAGCACAAATGGAAGCATTGAAAATTAGAATTGAGAACCGGTTACAAGAAGTACTTAATGATTTCAAAAAGGATTTACTGGGGAGCCTTAGTAAATTTCAATAAGGTGGGAGCTCAAGTTCTACGTTGCACAAATCTGAAAATACAGAAAAAGGACCCCAAGATTATGACACAAATTACTCACACATGAAGATAGAATTTCCGAGATGGAAAGATGGAGATCCGACCAATTGGATCTCTAAGGCAGAAAATGTTTTCCGTTTTCACAGAACCCCAGAAGAATCCAAGGTAGAAGTGGCCTCAATCCAACTCGAGAGAGATGCACTCCAGTGGTACGATTGGTATGAAACTTTTCACGGAGTTACTTCGTGGGAGCAGTTCAAAAGAGGGCTTCTTGTTTGCTTTGGCCCATCCGAATATGAGAATGTTGATTGCCAGCTCTCCAAAATTCATCAAACTTCTACAGTGTTAGAATATCATAGTAAGTTTGAAAGATTATCAAATCAAGCTAGAGATTGGTCGAACTGACAACTTCTGGATACATTTATTAAAGGGCTTATTCTAGAGATCTAGTGTGAAGTTAAGGCTCGTCAACCCCGTACTATGATAGCTGCGATCTCATTTGCAAATCTACATGAGAAAAAAATTAGCAAGGAAATATCAGCAAAGGGTTTGTATTATGATGAAAAATGGAGTATGGAGCACCGATGTAAACAAGGGCAACTTCTGATGATTGAACCAATTAGAGAGGAACCGAAAGCTAAGAATGTGGACTCCGATCATGAAGGTATAAATTCTAATGAAGATGTTGGACCTACCATATATACAATGCATGCATTAGCCGATTACTCTAACCCGCAAACTTTGGAAGTTGGCGAAACTCTAGAACATCAGCCTGTTATAGTTTTGATTGATACTGGTAGCACTAACAATTTTATGGACAGTGAGACTATTGGCCGATTGGCCCACCACATTGAAGACTATGACAGATTCGAAGTAAAGATCGTTGATGGACGGATTTTCACTTGTGATAGCAAAGGTTCAAAGATAAAATTGATTATACAGGGCCAGAAGTTTCATGCAACGATTGCTACATTGAAAGACCGACTTGTTGCTTACACTATTAAAAAGTGGAGATCATACTTACTTGATCAACGGGTTGTGATGCGTTACAGATAGTCTATGGCTAAAGTGCTGAAAGAGAAGCCCCTAGAGATTGATGTTGCTCAGCCTTGAGGACAAGGCTGATTTGAAGAGGGAGGAACTGTTAGGAACCTTTTTATGAGCTTTTGAATAATGTTTATTGAGTCTGTTTAGTCTAGTTGTTTATTGAGTCGATTTAGTTCAATTAGAGTCAAGTAGAGGTTTATTTAATATTTATTTATTATTAGAGTTCAAGTCCTGATGGACTCTAGGTGGAACTCTATAAATAGGGATGTAATTGCTTCTTTTCAGTAATCTATGAAAAATACTATTCTGTCTTTGGACAAACCCTAGGAGGCCGATCCCCTCGAAGTGATCAAGGAGGGTCGATCCCCTCGAAGCGATCAAGGAGGCCGATCCCCTCGAAGCGATCATTATCATCCCCATTTCTCCCCTTTCTTCCACGATAAGACTCTCATTTCTCCCCTTTCTTCCACGATAAGACTTTAGGGTCTTATCATTTGGTATCAGAGCCTACGATAAGACTTTAGGGTCTTATCATTTGGTATCAGAGCGACGATAAGACCTTTAGGGTCTTATCAATTGGTATCAGAGCCTACGATAAGACTTTAGGGTCTTATCAAAGAGTCCTAATTGAGAGGGACATTCATGTAAGAGGTTTTTTCTTAGAGAAGAATTAGGAGTTGTAAGGGAATAGGAGTCTTGAGTAGGAGTCCTATTAGGAGTTGGTTAGAAGTAAGAGTTTTAAGTAGGAGTCCTATTAGGAGTTAGGGTTTAGAAGCCCTATAAATAGTCATGTATTCCTTCTCTTTTGATAAGCAATAGATGAATCTTTTCTGTAGCCTTTGAGCAGCAACTTGGAGGGAGGAACCCCTATAGAGTTCCAAGGAGGCCGATCCCCTAAAGAGATCAACCCCAAGTTTAGAATCTGCAAGGGTTCTAACACCTGGTATCAGAGCAGCATTCTTAGCATCTCGCTGCCCTTCCACTACCATCCATCAACCCTCCACAACCGCCCAAAGCAATTCCCACAATTGCTTAAAAGATCGTCGCCAAATTCCACCGTCATCTCCACCACCACAGATCATCCTTTGATCTCCCTGTGAATTGCAACAGGTTCTGGTTTCCTACCTTACTGCTGCTGCAATTTAGTTATCCCTATTCGAAAATCCAAAAAAAAAAAAAATTCGTTCCTATATTGCTGCAAATTTCATCATAAGTTGCTGAAATTTTTCGACGAGAATTCTGCTATCCCAACTTACACCAATTTTCTTGCTGTTACTGCCGAAATTTTCTTGATTAAATTGGACATCCTTGCTGTCATATAAACTGAGATATTTCTATCAATTACCTCCTCAAATCTCTCAAATTTTTTGTGGAGATTTCGTCGAGAAACCGCTGTTTCTTCGACGTTAATTCTGCTCTTACAAGACAACATAATTCTGCAGCAAATTTTCACTGATTTCTATCAAACCTATACATGCCTTTAACTCGTCAACAAAAGAGAGATCTTAACATCACAGATTTGGAGTCATATACTATGGCATCTAAGGAGGCAATCAATGCTAAATTTGAAGCCTTTGAGGCACGAATGGAGGATAAGATTCGGACTCTCCTTACCGAATTCGGTTTGGGCCGACCACCAAGCCCGAAGAAATCACATCAAGGAGAGAGCTCTAATCAATCAAATCATGCCCAAAGAGATGACTTCCAAGGGAGGGGAGGTTCTATGACCGACCCCAACTATTCGCGCATGAGAGTGGACTTCCCTAGATGGGAAGAAGGAGACCCAATTGGTTGGATCTCGCGCGCGGAGCGATATTTTCGTTACCATAAAACTGCGGATGCATCCATGGTGGAAATTGCAGCTATACATCTTGAAGGGGATGCCATACAATGGTTTGACTAGTTTGAACATACTTATGGAGCCCTTTCATGGTGACAATTCAAAGAAGAACTACTGATCCGCTTCGGACCAACTTATTACCAGAACATTGACGGACAACTAGCAAAGATCCGACAAACCATCACCATTCAGGAGTACCAAACCTGGTTTGAAAGATTATCTAATCAAACTCATGATTGGTCTGAAAAACAACTATTGGGGACCTTTATTGAGGGCTTAAAGCCGGAGATCCGGGGAGCAGTTAAGGCGCGACAACCATACACGTTTATGGCAGCCATCTCTTTCGCACGACTTCAAGAAGAGCGATTGAACCATGAAGCCCGGAGGACTAGGATCACTCCACGACCTACAATACTAAAGCCCTCAGCCCCCCCTACTATCAATCGAGTCCCTGCACCGAAAAGGTTAACAAGAGAAGAACTTCGGGAGCGATCTACGAAGGGGTTATGTTGGCATTGCGACGAGCTGTGGAGCCGCGAGCATCGCTGTAAAAAAGGTAGACTTCTTATGATTGAACCAGTAGAAGAAGAGGTCATTGAACATCTAGAAGAGAGCCTTGAACATGAAGAAGAAGATATGGAAGAAGAGTCACAGCCGACCGACATTACGGTACACGCACTAGCCGGCTACTCAAATCCGCAAACGATGAAAGTTGGAGGCCTTCTCAAACAACAGTCGATCACTGTTCTCATCAACACGGGTAGCACTAATAACTTCCTGAATAGTAAGGTTGCTGCTCGGATGGCACTGCATATTGAAGGTTGCAGTAAGTTCGATGTAAAGGTTGCCAACGGCAGAATCCTAAAGTGCGACCAAAGATGCCCGCAGGTGAAACTATTACTACAAGACTAAGAAATTATCACCGATTTCTTCCTCCTACCAATCGATGACTATGAGGCAGTGCTTGGTATAGAATGGCTGACTACACTAGGTGATGTCTCTTGGAACTTTTCTAAATTAATTATGAAATTCTACTGTAAGGGCAAACATATCATCCTACGCGGGAAGCGCGGAAGCAACGTTACCACTGTTTCGACCCAACGAATGGAGAAAGTTTTACACAAGGTAAATGGTGGCTTTTTGATGCACCTCCAGCAGCAACCAGAGGGGAAGAAAATAGAAATTGAAGATCAAAATCTTGCCCAATTGCTTACTGAATTTGCCGACATATTTGCTGAACCGCGTGGTCTTCCTCCTTCTCGGCAACATGACCATCGAATTCCAATCCTTCCGGGCAAGCCACCAGCGAACACTCGACCGTACCGATATCCTCACCTCCAGAAAGATGAAATTGAAAAGATCGTAAAGGAGATGCTTGAAACAGGGGTGATTCGGCCAAGTTGCAGCCCCTATTCCTCACCGGTGCTACTTGTACGCAAGAAGGACGAACTTGGCGGATGTGCATCGACTACCGAGCTTTAAATGGCATCACCGTCAAGGACAAGTACCCAATACCAGTGGTGGATGAACTTCTTGATGAATTGAAAGGAGCTCGAGTCTTCACGAAGTTGGACCTCCGATCCGGTTACCACCAAATTCGGGTATGTGACGATGACATTCCAAAAACTGCATTTCGCACACATGATGGCCATTATGAATTCTTGGTAATGCCTTTTGGACTCACTAATGCTCCTTCAACCTTTCAAAGTCTCATGAATGATATTTTTCGGAGCTTTCTTCGTAAATTTGTGCTAGTATTTTTCGATGATATTCTCATTTACAGCCCTTCTCTTGAGACTCACTTTCAGCATTTACGGATTATTTTGACGATCCTTCGGGAGAATACTCTTTTTGTTAAGCAACCAAAGTGCAGCTTTCTCCAGCAAAAAGTAGAGTACCTTGGGCATATAATATCAGAAGAAGGAGTGGCGGTAGACCCAACAAAAATTGAGGCAATGCAAGGCTGGCCGAAACCTACAAACGTGAAATTACTACGGGGGTTTCTTGGACTAACGGGCTACTACCGAAAATTTGTTAAGGACTATGGGAAGATCAGTGCACCACTCACTTCTTTACTGAAAAAAGATGCTTTCCAATGGTCGGACAAAGCCTCTGTTGCCTTCGACAAACTTAAAGTAGCTATGATAACGACGTCGGTGCTTGCACTACCAGATTTCAATAGACCATTCATCATTGAGGCCGATGCATCTGGAGTCGGAATTGGAGCCGTTCTCATGCAAAATGGTCGACCACTCGCATACACTAGCAAGGCATTATCTCCCTCCCATCAAAACATGTCAGTATATGATAAGGAGATGCTTGCCATTGTACACGCAGTAACGAGGTGGAGACCCTACCTGATCGGCCAGCGATTTCAAATTAAAACTGACCATAAAAGCCTCAAGTACTTTTTGGAGCAAAAAATATCATCCCCTGAGCAGCAAAAATCGGTAACCAAACTTCTTGGATTTGATTATGAAATTATTTACAAAAAGGAGAAAGAAAACGTTGTTACAGATGCACTCTCACGGCTACCTGAACAAGTTAAGGTTTCAGCCATCTCCCTTCCTACCACCAGTCTCCTCGAGGACATTAGGGAAGAATGGAAGAAGGATCCAGAGATCAGCAAGATCATAAAAAAATTGGAGGAGGATCCAAGTGCAATAGCCCACTACACCTGGGATTCGAGGGATCTACGCTACAAAGGTCGCATTGTGCTTATACCTGACTCCCCTTGCATCGCAATCATCTTGCATGAAATGCACTCCATACCTTCAGCAGGGCACTCTGGATTCCTAAGAACCTACAAAAGAGTGAAGCAAAATTTTTATTGGAGAGGGATGAAAAAAATTATTGCTGAATATGTGGCACAATGTGATGTATGTCAACAGCACAAGGGTGAAACTGTGGCAAATCCAGGGAAGCTACAACCACTACCCATACCAGATTCAGTATGGACTGACACCTCCATGGACTTAATTGAAGGGCTACCATCTTCCAAAGGTAAAAGCACGATTCTCGTGGTGGTTGATCGACTTACGAAATATGCTCATTTTTGTGCTGTGAGAAATCCCTACACTGCTGCTAGTATTGCCTAGATTTTCATAGAAAATATTGTTAAACTACATGGGATGCCAAGGTCCATCGTAAGTGATCGTGACAGGATCTTCACTAGTAAATTTTGGACCGAGTTATTTCAGTTACAAGGCACCAAACTCAAGATGAGCACAGCGTATCATCCACAAACTGACGGCCAAACAGAGGTGGTAAATAGGTGCTTAGAGACGTACCTCCAGTGTTTCGCTAGCGACCGACCAAAAGAGTGGGTGAAATGGCTTCCCTGGGTCGAATGGTGGTATAATACTACATATCATTCATCTACAAAATGTGCCCCTTATGAAGCATTGTATGGTCGACCAGCACCTGTGATTCCAAAGTATGTAATTGGCTCGGCCAAGGTAGATCAGGTTGACCAAGAATTGATTGATAGGGACAAACTCTTACAACTGTTAAAAGATAATCTCTCTACCGCTCAAGCCAGAATGAAGCAGCAAGCCGACACACGACGAAGTGAAAGAGAATTTTCAGTGGGAGATTGGGTTTATCTTCACCTACAACCATACAAGCAACTCTCTATCAATACTCGAGCCTCCATGAAGCTATCCCCACGTTTTTATGGGCCCTATCAGATCACAGAGCGTATTGGAGCCGTGGCATACAGACTTAAATTACCTGAGGATGCCAAAATTCACCCTGTCTTCCACATATCATGCCTAAAGCCCAAGTTGGGAGAACACGAGTCACCCCAGATACAACTGCCCAACACAACTAAGGATGGAGTTATTCAAGCCCAACCACAAGCCATCCTCGATTGCAGGATCGTGATGCATTGCCGACATCCCTCTACTGAAGTACTAGTGCATTGGAATAATCTACCACTTGAAGACGCCACATGAGAACCATATGAGGAGCTGAAGACCCGGTTCCCTGAGTTCATGGAATCTCAGCCTTGAGGACAAGGCTAATTTGAAGAGGGCGGGTCTGTTAGGACTCTAGCTAGGAGAGTCCTAATTGAGAGGGACATTCTGTTAGGACTCTAGCTAGGAGAGTCCTAATTGAGAGGGATATTCTGTTAGGACTCTAGCTAGGAGAGTCCTAATTGAGAAGGACATTCTGTTAGGACTCTAGCTAGGAGAGTCCTAATTGAGAGGGACATTCATGTAAGAGGTTTTTTCTTAGAGAAGAATTAGGAGTTGTAAGGGAATAGGAGTCTTGAGTAGGAGTCCTATTAAGAGTTGGTTAGAAGTAAGAGTTTTAAGTAGGAGTCCTATTAGGAGTTAGGGTTTAGAAGCCCTATAAATAGTCATGTATTCCTCCTCTTTTGATAAGCAATAGATGAATCTTTTCTGCAGCGTTTGAGCAGCAACTTGGAGGGAGGAACCCCTATAGAGTTCCAAGGAGGCCGATCCCCTAAAGAGATCAACCCCAAGTTTAGAATCTGCAAGGGTTCTAACAGCTGGGTGGTGCCACCGCCAGACCCTTCGGTTCATTGGTTGGGCTTCAAATTTAGCCCAAACCAAATCTAATTTTGGCCCAGTTGGCCCCTAACCAGGATATAGGATTATCTCTTAATCCTAATCCTAATTACAAGTGAACTACATAACTAAAAACATCCTAAGCATGTTTTCAACCGCGAACGTCGAGTCTTGTTCTAGCGAGCTTTCCGACGAACTTCTTCTGACGGACTCCCAGCAAGCTCCCGATCTTGTGATGACTTTAACGAGTAGCCAAGCCTTCTTGGTGATCTCTATGAACCTCCAACGATCTCTTTGGTGAACTTCCAAAAATTTCGACAGGTTCCCGATTTCTTCTCGGTTGGTTCCGACAGCATCTCCGACGATTCTTCGGACTCTTAAACGTTCATCGAACTTGATTCCGATATTCTTGCTTTGTGTTTTCTGGTTATCGTAGTTAATCCTGCACACTTAACTCAATAATATGGATTAGATCAATTAACCCATCAATTGATTTTATCATCAAAATCCGAGATTCAACAGATATATCCTTTATCAGATAATTGACTAATGCTCAAGAGGTTATGTTTTAAACCATCAACTAAGAAAACATCTTTAATAAAGAAGTTGGATTTGTTACCTATGGTTCCTTTGCCAATGATTTTACCCTTGTTATTGTCTTTGAAGGTGACATAGCCTTCGTCTATGCTAGTGAGCTTAGAGAATTGAGATGGATCTCCGGTCATATGCCTTGAGCATCCACTATCAAGGTACCATCTCTTGCTCCTAACTTGTGATGGTGTATGTCTCTACAAGAAAGGATAATTTTTAGGTACCCATTTACTTTTGGGTGCCTCAAAAAACTGATCTACATTGTTTATTATGTTGCATAGAGTTTATCATGGTTCCTTTAGGAACCCAAATCAATTTGTTCGGGCTAATTTTCTTGAATGGACAATGATACGTTTTATGTCCATGTTTGCAATAAAAGTTGCATTTGCTTTGGTGCCGAACATGTAAGATAGGGCCTTTTATGAAGGTGGTTGGATTTTGGTGAGGACTTCTCACAAATCCGATTCCACTTCTTTTGGGAATGTGACCCTTATTTGTAAGAATCATGTTCAAAGATTTGCTACCAACCTCGAATTTCTTCAAGGTGTCCTTAAGTAGCTAGTTCTCTTTTTGGAGAGTTTCTATATTATGACATTTTATACATGGAGCTAAACTAACATGATATTCAGTTTTTAATTTATCGAAATTACTAATAAGACTATCATTCTCCTTTTTTAACAATTTATATTTTCTACTAATTGTTTTGCATTCATCAAATAAGTCATGGAAGGCATTTAATAATTCATCAAATGATAAATCTGTATCAATAAAATTTGTTACCTCCTCTCCGATGACCATTAGGGCATAATAAACAACTTGCTCGGTGTTGGACTCCTCTTCTTCGGATGCACTTGAGTCATCCTATGTTGTTTTGAGCGCCTTCTTCTTTGATGTTCTCTTCTTAGCTTGGGGACAATCACTTTTGTAGTGTCCTGGCTTTTTGCACTCATAGCAAATAACTTGGTTCTTTTTGGATTCAAATTTATTTTTTGTCATTTTTAAACATGTTTCTCTTAATGAATTTTTTGAATTTCCTTGTTAGAAGTGCCAAGTCATCGTCACAGTCCTCATCACTTAAGTTTTCTCTCAAGTGGTCATCTAAAGTTCTAAGTGACATATCCTTCCTATTCTTTGGAAGGATATCTTCTTGCTCTTCATGAGCCTTGCAAGTCATTTTATAGGTCATTAATGACCCGATTAGTTCTTTAAAAGGGAAGTTGTTTAAATCTTTAGCCTCTTGAATAGCAGTAACTTTAGGGTCCCAACTCTTAGGAAGGGATCTTAGAATCTTATTTACGAGCTCAAAATCCAAAAAACTTTTGCCGAGTCCTTTTAGACCATTGACGACATCCGTGAAACGAGTGTACATGTCGCCAATAGTCTCTCTTGGTTTCATTCGGAAAAGTTTAAAAGAATGTATCAAAAGATCGATTTTTGACTCTTTCACTCTACTTGTACTTTCGTGAGTCACTTTGAGTGTATGCCAAATATCAAACGCGGTTTCACAAACCAAAATATGATTGAACTCAATTTTATCAAGCATACAAAAGAAGACATTCATAGCCTTTGCATTAAGAGTGAAAGTCTTCTTCTCCAATTCATTCCAATCGATCATTGGAAGAGAAGACTTCGAAAATCCATTTTCAACAAGATTCCAAAGTTCAAAATCCATTGAAATAAGGAAGATCCTTATTCGGGTCTTCCAATAGGTGTAGTCCGTCCTATTGAACATGGATGGACATGTAATAGAGTGGCCCTCTTGGTTTCCAATGTATGCCATCTCTCTTTGGTTTTAATCCATTTGAGAGTTAACCCCGCTTTGATACCAATTGTTAGGATCAAGAGCACTAAGAGGGGGGGGGGGGTGAATTAGTGCAGCGAAAAAACTTTTGACGATTAAAACTGCGTTCGTGCGATGAAATTGTTTCTGACGTAAAACCATTTTCGGAAACTTAACTTGAAAGCGAGTTCGTAAGGGAGTGTAGCAAAAGTAATAAGGAAGTAAAGCACATATGGAGGTTTGCAGTAAGGTATGCAGCAAGAAGAAATGCAAACTAGAGAGCACCGTAATTTTAGAGTGGTTCGGTCAATCTTGACCTACATCAACTTTTGGCTTCCTCCTCCGACGAGGTCACCGACGTCCACTAGAGGCCTTCCTTCAATAGGCAAAGGCCAACCACCCTTTTACAGTTTCACTCCGTTTGACAGGCTTAGGAGACAACCCGTATAGAATTTTCACTCCTCTCTTGAATGATCGAAACTTGGAAGAAAAGAGGGAGGAGAACTTTTAGCTTATACAACACTTTTGAGCTCTAAAAGTCACAGAGTAAGATTGGATTTTCGGTGCTCTTTCATGCAGGAAAGGGTGAGGTTTATATAGGCCCCAAACTAGTTTGAATTTAGAGCTCAAAAATGTCATCTCCTGGATTTCCGAGGTCCTGACGATACTACCGCCATAACTAGGCTATACTACCTCTCAGAGACCTAGCTCAGGTGGTACCACTGCCTGACAGTGGCAGTACCACTGCCTAGTCTCACTCGGAGACTGAGCCCAGGCGGTACCACTGCTTGACAGGGGCGGTACCACCGCCTAATCTCGCTCAGAGACTAAACCCAGGCGGTACCATCGCCTGACCTGGGCGGTTGCACCGCCCAGCTTTCTTGAGCTCTTGGGTGGTGCCATCGCCGACCCAAGCGGTGCCACCACCGGCCATATGGATTAGATAACAAATGACAATTGACTTCATCATCAAAATTCGAGATTCGAACACCCCCACCCCCTTTTCGTGCTTATATGGTAATAATAGTTGATATCAAAGCTAAGTTTCTCTCGATTGGTTTAACACTCGAGGGAGATTAAATGGCTTTTGTTGGCAATCTAAAGAGTTACTCTATCACTCATCCTCCTATGTTCAATGGGACAGACTATACATATTGAAAAACATAAATGAGAGTTTTCTTGCTTTCTATATATTTCAATTTATGAAATGTCATTGAACTTGGTTTTTAAACACCCTCTAAACCTATGAATGAATGAAATGATTTTGACAATAAATCATTTTCATTAAATTCTAAAGCTATGAATGTTTTGATTTGTGCTTTAGATAAAGATAAATTTAATCATATTTCGACTTGTGAAATTGCACACGATATTTGGTACACACTTGAAATTACTCATGAAGGCATAAGTAGAGTAAAAGAATCTAAGATAAATCTTTTAATGCATAGTTTTAAATTATTTCGAATGAAATCAATTGAAACCATTGGTGACATGTACACTCGTTTTATGGATGTCGTCAATAGTTTGAAAGCTCTTGGTAAATGTTTTACTAATTTTTGTTGAATCTCGGATTTTGATGATAAAATCAATTGATGGGTTATTTGATCTAATCCATATTATTGAGTTAAGTGTGCAGGATTAACTACGATAACCAGAAAACACAAAGCGAGAATACCAGAGTCAAGTTCGATGGACGTTTAAGAGTCCGAAGAATCGTCGGAGATGCTGCCAGAACCAACCGAGAAGAAATCGGGAACCTGTCGGAATTTTCGGAAGTTCGCCGAAGAGATCGTTGGAGGTTCACGGAGATCACCGAGAAGGCTCGGCTACTCATTAAAGTCATCACAAGTTCGGGAGCTTGCTAGAAGCCCGTCGGCAGAAAGTTCGTCGGAAAGCTCGCCAGAACAAGACTCGACGTTCGCGGTTGAAAATTTGCTTAGGACGTGTTTTGGTTATGTAGTCCACTTGTAATTAGGATTAGGATTAAGAGATAATCCTATATCCTGGTTAGGGGCCAACTGGGCCCAAAGTCAGAGTTGGTTTAGGCTAAAAATTAAGCTAAACCAGCGAACTAGAGAGCCAAGATTGAAGCCCAACTAGTGGCTGAAAACACTGTAGTCGGGCTGAAAACACTGTAGGCGGTGGCACCGCCTAGCTGGGCGGTGACACCTCCTTGGCTGGGCGGTTGCACCGTCCAGCACCCGAGCGTTGGGCGGTGGCACCGCCTGGCTGGGCGGTGGAACCGCCAGCACCGGGAACCCTAAGAGAATTCAAATTTTGGAGCCCAAAATTTGAATCCTCTTGAGGCCTATAAATACCCCTCAAATCTCAGTTGAGGTTACAACTTTTGAGAAGCATTTTGATTGAGAGAAAAGTCTTAGAAAGTCTTAGCAAGTCTTGTTTTCAATTTGCTAGAGAGTTCTCCTCCTTCTTTCTTATTGAAAATTTGTAAGAGGTTGAGCTACTTGTAAAAGGTTGTAAGAGGGGTGTTTACCCTTCCATTTCAAGAGACTTACTAGTGGAAGGTGGGAGGCTCATCGAAGAGGGGCCTCGCAAGTGGAGTAGGTCATTTGACCGAACCACTCTAAAAATCGGCGTAATCTCTGGTTTGCTCTTTATTATTGTCATTTACATTACTGCAAATCTTCTTACTGCTTTAGTTCCTTATTACTCTTGCTGCGCAACTTTAAGAATACGCCTTCAAGTTAAATTTCTCAAGTTTCGTTCTTAACGTACGAAAGATTTTGTTAAAATCAACGTTTTAATCCGCTGCACTAATTCACCCCCCCCTCTTAGTGCCGCTCCGATCCTAACAAGTGGTATCAGAGCAAGGTTATCTCTCATATTTGGTTTAATACCCAAGAGAGATGGCTTACTCCGGCATGCAAGAGGGCCATTCTATTGCACGACCACCTTTGTTTAATGGGTCGGATTACACATATTGGAAGACTCGCATGAGAATCTTCCTCATTTCTATGGACTTTGAGCTTTGGTCTATTGTCGAGAATGGATTTCAAAAATCTTCTCTTCCGATGAGCGAATGGGATGAATCGGAGAAGAAGGTTTTTGCTTTAAATGCAAAGGCTATGAATGCCTTGTTTTGTGCACTAGACAAAAACGAATTTAATCGTGTTTCAATGTGTGATTCGGCTTTTGATATTTGGAGAACTCTTAAGGTCACTCATGAAGGCACTAGCCGAGTGAAAGAGTCCAAAATCAACATCCTTGTGCACTCTTACGAACTTTTCCGAATGAAACCAAGTGAGTCCATCGGAGACATGTACACCCGGTTTACGGATGTCATCAATGGACTCAAAGCTCTTGGTAAAGATTTTACTAACTTTGAACTAGTAACTAAAATCTTAAGATCTCTCCCTAAAAGTTGGGATCCAAAAGTTACGGCCATTCAAGAGGCCAAAGACCTTAAAGCATTCCCTCTTAAAGAACTCATTGGGTCTCTAATGACCTACGAAATGACATGTCAAGCTCATGACGAACTCGAGAACCCCCTTCCAAAGAACAGGAAGGATATGGCACTCAAATCACAAGAAGACCACTTGAAAGGAACATCAAGTGATGAGGACAGTGACAATGACATTGCACTTTTGACTCAAAAGTTTAAAAAATATTTAAGAAAGAACAGATTTAAAAATAATACAAAAAATAAATTTGAACAAAAGAAGGACCAAGTGATTTGCTATGAATGCAAAAAACCGGGACAATATAAGAACGATTGTCCTCAAGCCAAAAAAAGAACATCAAAGAAGAAGGCATTCAAGGCAACGTGGGATGATTCAAGCGCATCCGAAGAAGAGGAGTCCAACACCGAGCAAGTTGCTCATTACGCGCTAATGGCGTTAGGAGAAGAGGAATGTGATTTATTTAATGAAGACTTATCTTTTGAAGAACTATCTATCGCTTTTCATGAATTATTTGATGAATGTAGAACTGTTAGCAAGAAGTTAAGTATCTTAAAGAAAGAGCATGCTTTGCTACAAGATAAGTTTGATAGTCTTCAAACTCCTCCATGCTCTGAGTGTGAGCACTTAGAAGCAATAAAAAATGAAAATTTGCTTCTTAAGGAAACCTTAAACAAGTTTAAGGTTGGTAGCAAAGGATTAGATATGATCCTTGCACACAAGGGTCACATCGCAAATAGAAATGGAATTGGATTTGTAAAAGGATTACATCAAAATCCTACCACTTTCATAAAAGGACCTACATTACATGTTTCCTCTTATATGAAATGCAACTTTTGTTGCAAATCCGGACATATTGCCTACAAATGCCCATTTAGGAAAATTAGTTCACAAAAATTAATATGGGTTCCTAAAGGAACTATAAAGAATTCAATCATAAATAACAAAGTTAGTGGGTCAATTTTTGAGGCACCCAAAATCAAATGGGTACCTAAAAATCATCCTCTTTTGTAGACAAACCCACAAGCTAGGAGCAAGAGATAGTATCTCGATAGTGGATGCTCAAGACATATGACTGGAGATCCATCTCATTTCTCTATGCTCACTAGCAAAGAAGAATGGTACGTTACCTTCGGAGACAACAAGGGCAAAATCATTGGCAAGGGAACTATTGGTAACAAATTTAATTTTTCCATTGATGATGTCTTACTAGTTGATGGATTGAAACATAATCTCTTGAGTATTAGTCAACTATGCGATAAAGGTTACATCGTTAGATTTGAATCAAATATGTGCATTATTGAAAAACCAAATCATAACATGACTATGATTGCTTTAAAACAAAATAATGTCTATACCATCAATCTTGATGAACTAAGTAATGAAATGTGCTTCTCCGCCGTAAATGATGATGCTTGGCTTTGGCATAGGAGATTAGGCCATGCAAGCATGAAAACAATATCTAAGATCTCATCTCAAGAATTAGTACGAGGAATTCCAAATATAAAGTTTATTAAGGACAAAGTATGCGATGCATGTCAACTAGGCAAACAAATAAAAACAAGCTTCAAACCAAAAAATCAAATTAGCACTACTAGACCATTACAATTGATCCATTTGGACTTATTTGGACCAATTGATATAACAAGTCTAGGTGGAAGCAAATATGCTTTTGTGATTGAGGATGACTACTCTAAATACACTTGGACCTATTTCTTAGCTCACAAAAGTGATTGCTTCAAGTGTTTCTCTAAATTTTGTAAACTCACTCAAAACGAAAAAGGCTTCATGATTTCATCAATTCGGAGTGATCACGGCGGTGAATTCCAAAATCGTGACTTTCAAAATTTTTGCGAAAGTAATGGGTACAATCACAACTTCTCAACTCCAAGAAATCCTCAACAAAATGGAGTAGTTGAAAGGAAAAATAGAAACCTACAAGAAATGGCAAGAACTATGTTGAATGAACATAGTTTACCTAAGTACTTTTGGGCCGAAGCCGTAAATACGGCTTGCTACATCATGAATAGAGTTCTAATAAGACCATCCTTATCCAAAACTCCCTATGAATTATGGAATAACAAAAAACCAAACATCTCCTATATTAAAGTTTTTGGTTGTAAATGCTTTATTTTAAATGAAAGGGATGCTTTAGGAAAATTTGATGCTAAATCCGATGAAGGCATCTTTCTTGGTTACTCTTCCGTTTCTAAAGCTTTTCGGGTTTTTAATAAAAGAACTTTAGTAATTGAAGAGTCTATTCATGTAGTTTTTAATGAAATTTTCGATTTAAAGAAAAATAATTTTGATGATGATCTTGGTTTTGATAATTTGAATTTAAATGAACCCTCTCCTCAAAATAGCCATTTGAATGCATCTTCTTCCGAAATTTCTTTACCAAAAGAATGGAAGTATGTAGATGCTCATCCAAAAGAGCAAATTATAGGAGATACATCAAAAGGGGTTCAAACTCGTTCTTCTTTCAAAAATTTCTGTGCTAATGCCGCTTTCCTTTCTCAAATTGAACCTAAATGCATTGACGAAGCCTTAAAAGATGATTTTTGGATCATTGCAATGCAAGAAGAATTGAACCAATTTGAGAGGAATGAGGTATGGAAGCTTGTTCCTAGACCAAGTGACCACTTAGTCATAGGTACTAAGTGGGTCTTTAGAAACAAGCAAGACGAAAATGGTATCGTGGTTAGAAACAAGGCTAGATTAGTGGCCAAAGGTTTCAACCAAGAAGAAGGTATCGATTACGAAGAAACCTTCGCTCCCGTGGCTCGATTAGAAGCCATAAGGATGCTCCTTGCCTATGCTAGTAGTAATAATTTTAAACTATTTCAAATGGATGTTAAAAGTGCTTTCTTGAATGGCTTTATTTCCGAAGAAGTATTTGTCGAACAACCTCCTGGATTTGAAAATTCTCTTCTTCCTAATCATGTATTCAAATTGACTAAAGCTCTCTATGGCTTAAAACAAGCTCCTAGAGCTTGGTATGAAAGGCTTAGTTCCTTTCTTATTTTAAATAATTTTACCAAAGGCAAGGTTGATACTACATTGTTTATTAAACATTTTGAAAATAATTTTCTTATTGTGCAAATTTATGTTGACGATATTGTGTTTGGCTCTTCGGATGAATCACTATGTGAATCATTTGCCAAATGTATGAGTCTTGAATTTGAAATGAGTTTAATAGGTGAATTAACTTTCTTTTTGGGATTACAAATCAAACAACTTAGTGATGGTATATTTCTTAACCAATCCAAATATACATTAGAATTGTTAAAACGATTTAACATGGATAGTTCAAAAGCAATAAACACCCCTATGAGTACTGCGACTAAGTTAGATATGGATGAAAATGGTGAAAGTTTCGATCAAAAAACATATAGGGGAATGATAGGTAGTCTACTCTATCTCACTGCGACTAGACCGAATATTATGTTTAGTGTAGGACTTTGCGCTAGGTTTCAATCTAATCCTAAATTATGTCATCTTAAGAGTGTTAAAAGAATATTTAGATATCTTAAAGGAACTCCAAATTTAGGATTGTGATATCCAAAATCTGAAAAATTCGATCTAATAGCTTATGCAGATGCCGATTTTGGCGGATGCAGGATAGATAGAAAAAGTACATCCGGAATATGCCAATTTTTAGGACATGCACTTGTTTCTTGGACTTCCAAGAAACAAAATTCAGTCGCACTATCTACGGCGGAAGCCGAATACATTGCTGCAAGTGCATGTTGTGCACAAGTCATTTGGATGAAAAATACATTAGAAGACTATGGAATTCACTTTAAAAATATTCCCATAAAATGTGATAATACTAGTGCCATATGTCTTACTAAAAATCCAATTCAGCATTCTAGAACTAAGCACATCGACGTTAGGCATCATTTCATACGCGATCATGTCCTTAACAATAATGTTGTTCTAGAATTCATTGACACAAAGCATCAATTAGCAGATATATTCACAAAAGCCTTGAATGAAGACCAATTTGAATTCATTAGAAGGGAATTAGGTATGTTAAATTGTCCCTAAATAATAAACTTGTTTGATTGGATTTTCCGTAAAGTTTTTCATCTTCTTTCCGTCTCTCATTCTCCTTCAAATTCCATATGACATGTTGTGAAATCTCGAAATCGACTTTGATGACTTGATTATGAATTTCAAGTTAGCGATTTGATTTAAATAAGTTTTATCTAAATCATAATCTTGATCTT
Source organism: Musa acuminata AAA Group (assembly GCF_036884655.1). Lineage (NCBI taxonomy): Eukaryota > Viridiplantae > Streptophyta > Magnoliopsida > Zingiberales > Musaceae > Musa > Musa acuminata. Next base: position 15,248,972 of record NC_088350.1, read on the forward strand.
GCAAAATTGGAATCACAAATAATATCTTTTGGCATTCATGAATTGATACTTACAAATATGAAAGTATTGGCATTCATGACTTGAATTTGATTGAAACATTGTATGCTTAAATTAATCATTCTCCTATGTTTCAAAAATTCTTTAAATGCCTTATGTGATGTTTAAAAAGTAATGTTGAGATTTTCATTAATTTGACGATTTGAATGAGTTTGTATTCGAATTATGATCTTGACTTCGTGAAATTACTACTTGAATTTTTTTTTATCCCAATCTCTCTCTTATATACATCTACAATTTCTGTTATTCATAGAAAGAAGAGATTAGATAATATGAATGCATGCTGAATTTTCCTCTAAAATGAACTCTGCGTAAATATTTTTGCATACTTAATTTTCAATGATAAAATCGTTGTATGACAAAATATGTGCTTCAAGTCTCATTTTCCTTTTTGTTGATGACAAAGGGGGAGAAAAGTGATGACTTATATCATTCTTAATAGCATGACAAAATATGAATTGCAAAATCCTTGAGAAAAGTGATCGATCGATGATTATCTTATATGCCTTGCAAAATCCTTGAAAATATCGTAAGATTGATTGATCATATTGAATGCATGTCTAAAATGTATAATCATGCAATTCAAGTTGAAAATCTTTATCTCTTGTCATAGTAAAATTTGTCTCTTATCTTTCGACTTGAAAAAGATTTTCATCAAAGTTTCGCATTTACATTATGCTTAATGAGAATAACGATAAGTTCTACGGTTAGAGCTTATCGGTTTATACTTGAATTCAATGATGAAATTCAAGTGTTTTATCTTCTCATAATATGGCATTTAGATAGGGGGAGTTACGTTTAACTCCGTCATCAATTGATTGTCATCATCAAAAAGGGGGAGATTGTTGAATCTCGGATTTTGATGATAAAATCAATTGATGGGTTATTTGATCTAATCCATATTATTGAGTTAAGTGTGCAGGATTAACTACGATAACCAGAAAACACAAAGCGAGAATACCGGAGTCAAGTTCGATGGACGTTTAAGAGTCCGAAGAATCGTCGGAGATGCTGCCAGAACCAACCGAGAAGAAATCGGGAACCTGTCGGAATTTTCGGAAGTTCGCCGAAGAGATCGTCGGAGGTTCACGGAGATCACCGAGAAGGCTCGGCTACTCATTAAAGTCATCACAAGTTCGGGAGCTTGCTAGAAGCCCGTCGGCAGAAAGTTCGTCGGAAAGCTCGCCAGAACAAGACTCGACGTTCGCGGTTGAAAATTTGCTTAGGACGTGTTTTGGTTATGTAGTCCACTTGTAATTAGGATTAGGATTAAGAGATAATCCTATATCCTGGTTAGGGGCCAACTGGGCCCAAAGTCAGAGTTGGTTTAGGCTAAAAATTAAGCTAAACCAGCGAACTAGAGAGCCAAGATTGAAGCCCAACTAGTGGCTGAAAACACTGTAGTCGGGCTGAAAACACTGTAGGCGGTGGCACCGCCCAGCACCCGAGTGCTGGGCGGTGACACCTCCTTGGCTGGGCGGTTGCACCGTCCAGCACCCGAGCGTTGGGCGGTGGCACCGCCTGGCTGGGCGGTGGAACCGCTAGCACCGGGAACTCTAAGAGAATTCAAATTTTGGAGCCCAAAATTTGAATCCTCTTGAGGCCTATAAATACCCCTCAAATCTCAGCTGAGGTTACAACTTTTGAGAAGCATTTTGATTGAGAGAAAAGTCTTAGAAAGTCTTAGCAAGTCTTGTTTTCAATTTGCTAGAGAGTTCTCCTCCTTCTTTCTTATTGAAAATTTGTAAGAGGTTGAGCTGCTTGTAAAAGGTTGTAAGAGGGGTGTTTACCCTTCCATTTCAAGAGACTTGCTAGTGGAAGGTGGGAGGCTCATCGAAGAGGGGCCTCGCAAGTGGAGTAGGTCATTTGACCGAACCACTCTAAAAATCGGCGTAATCTCTGGTTTGCTCTTTATTATTGTCATTTACATTACTGCAAATCTTCTTACTGCTTTAGTTCCTTATTACTCTTGCTGCGCAACTTTAAGAATACGCCTTCAAGTTAAATTTCTCAAGTTTCGTTCTTAACGTATGAAAGATTTTGTTAAAATCAACGTTTTAATCCGCTGCACTAATTCACCCCCCCCTCTTAGTGCCGCTCCGATCCTAACAATTTTAAACTTGTTAATCAAATTTTACAATTTCTTCTTAAAAATTATGATCCAAAAATAATTACTATTCAAGAAGCAAAGGATTTGAACTATTTTCCTCTTAAAGAACTCATAGGGTCATTAATGACCTATGAAATGACTTTTATGGCACGTGACAAATATAAGTACAACCTTCCAAAAAATAAGAAGAATATGATACTAAGAATAAAAGAAGACCGCTCGAGCAAAAGCTCAAGTGATGATGATGACTTTGAACTCCTCATAAGAAAATTTTAAAAATTCATAAAACAAAACACTAAGAATAAAAATAAACTTAAAAATGATACAATCATCCGTCATGAATGCAAGAAGTCAGGACACTTCAAAAGTGAATGTCTTCAACTAAAGAAGAAGCTATCAAATAAGAAGAAAGCACTCAAAGTAACTTGGGATAAATCATCCGAAGACGAAGACTAAACCAATGAAGACGAAATGATGAACTACGCTTTGATGGCTCTCAACGACGAGGTAAGTGACTCAATCGAAACCCCTTTACCTTAGAATAAATTACTTGATGCATTTCATGATTTGTTTGATGATTTTAAATTAGTTGGTAAAAAAATATAAATTGCTCAAAAAGGATCATGCTTGTCTCTCTAATAAATTTAAAATTTTTAAAAATGAGTATAATAAATGCTTGTTAACTCCTTATATTAAGTGTGTAGAGTTAGATTTACTTAAGAAAGAAAATATAGTATTACAATAAACTTTAAAAAAATTTAAAATTGGTAATAAATCATTAAACATGATTCTTGCCAATAAGGGTCATATTCGTAGAAAGGAATGAATCGGCTTTGTGAGTAACACTCAAAAAAAAGCTAACTACTTTTGTTAAAGGATCCATATTGCATGTTACCCCAAAAATTAAGTGTAATTTTTGTGGTAAACATGGTCATTTTGCTTATAAATGTTAATTCAAAATTTATAGCTAGCATATATTAGTTTGGGTTCCTAAAGGAATCATGAATGACTTAATGCTAAAAATCAAGATGGATAAGTCTAATCATGAGGGACCCAAAGCTAAATGGGTACCTAGAACAAACCCACCTTTCTTGTAGACATCTCTATAATCGAAAGTTAGATGCAAAATTTAATATCTTGATAATATATGCTCAATGTATATGACTAAAGATCCAACACACTTCACAAAGCTCACTAGCCGAAATAACAATAATAAAGGAAAGATCTTTTGAATTAGAATTATTGGTAATAAATCTTTTGATTAAAGATGGTTTATGATTGATCTTAATGATTTTTGTGATGAAGATTATTTTTTATTTTTAAATGATGATGTATGGCTTTTGTATGGAAGATTAGGGCATGCTAGTATAAAATCAATCATATATAATTTTAGCTATTTTTAATTTTATAAGAATCTATCTACATTGCTTTCAATAAATTTTTGGACTTTGGATTTCACAGATTGAATTTGAATGAGATTTTTCCAACCAAATCATGAACTTTCTCTTGATTTCTTGACTTTGAGCCTTTTATGGGAATCAAAATCTTTTCTATCTTCTATGATTTCTTCTTTTTATCATTTACTAAAGAAGAGACTTATGCAAACAAATCATGATCTTGATATTTATAACTTGAGATTTATTTTATATGAATTAAGATCTTTTATTATTTGTTCTCCTATGTTTCTTTTTGTCATTTACTAAAGAGGAGAATTATCCAAACGAATCATGATTTTTCTTTTGATTTCTCAAAATTATAACTTGAGATTCTTTTTATGAATCAAGATTTTTGATTATTTGTTCTCGTATGATTCTTCCTTTTTACTAAATAGGAGATTTATCAAAATGAGTCATGATCTTTTGATATTTACAACTTGATATTTGTTTATTTCATATGACTCCTTTGTGTTTATGATATCTATACCCCATCATCAAATTGATCACTCTTGATGTAAATTTATCTTTGTTATTAATATTTATCGTAATTTAAAAATTGATGTAAAGGAAAAAGAATTACAATTTTGTATTATTCCATTCTTTTTTACTATGACAAAGGGAAAGTAAAATTTGCTTGCTTGTATAATTCAAGAAGAAGTAAAAACTTATAAACTTGCACATCTCAAAAGAAGCAAAATTACTAACTTACACATCTCAAAAACTTACTAGCTTGCATGTTCTAAAGTAAAGAAAAACTTGCTAACTTACTAGCTTGCATGTTTAAAAAAATATGCTAGTTGCACTTATCTCCTTTCTGTTGATGACAAAAGGGGAGAAGTAATGATGATTTAAAAATATTAATATTTTGGTATCATTCATGTTATGCCCAAAGGAATGATGATTTTATATTTTAAAAATATGCATTATGATTAGTATAATGCATTTAATGATTTTCTGCATTCAAAGTTTATTTCAATATTGCATAGAGATAGGGGAAGTTTTGTTTAAACTCTATCATCAATTGGTTGTCATCATAAAAAAGAGGGAGATTATTGAATCTTGAATTTTGATAACAAAATCAATCGATGAAGTTATGATCTAATCAGTATTTGAGTGACGCAAGACTAACTTCGATTATGGAAAGACAAATCGATTGAAGTAGGAAGAATAAGATGTTAGGCCAGAGTGGAACATGTTAGAAGATTGGATGTCGGGTCGGAGGACTGATCGACGTGCCGAAAGGACTTCACGCCATGAGTTCGGTTATCGGGCTACAAGGATCAGACATTGCACTAGGAAGATCAAATGATGCGGGAGGCCAATATGTCGATGGTTGGGCAATATACTGAAGAAAAGAATGATGTACTGAAGGATTGGACGAAGCGTCAAATAAACCAATGATATGTCGGATAATATAGAATTCTAGTCTCATAATCGTTTGTGTCTTAATTGGTCATAGTTAGCTCTTAATTAAGTTAGTTTGGGTGTAACCATGCTAACTTAGTTAAGGGGCCATTAGGCTTGATCTAGAACTGAGTTAGGCCTATTGAGAGGCCCATTCAGTGACCCATAGATGAATCAAGCAGTAGAACCGACTATGAGCTGGAAAAGTACGAAATGTACTTTTTTCAGAAGACTCGATGGTATTATTGCCAGTGTCAGGTGATGGTACCACCCAAACTTAGTGGTGGTACCACCTAGTGTCAATCTGGCAGGCGATGGTATCGCTAGTACCTCAAAAACCCGAGTATTTAAATTTTGGCTCTAATTTTTTAAGTCATTTGGGGTTTATAAATACCCCACTAATTCCTGCTTGGGTAAGCAAGAAAAAGAGTAGAAAGGGGGAAATAATCCTTATAAAAAAAAAGAGTTGTAATCTCTCTTGTAGTGTAGAGTCACTTCCTCCTAATGTTTAGAAGTTCTTCTAAAGGGAGAAGTGAGGTCTAAGTATAAAAAATAGAGGTATAAAGGTTCTTTTTTGAGCCTGTAAAAAAGTGAAAGAGTTGCAAAGAGGGTAATTGGTCTTCGCTCATTAAAAGAAGATCATCAGTGAATGTCGATGGCCTCGACAGAAGAAGAATCGGGAGTGAACATAGGTCGCGATGACCCAACCACTATAAACTTAGTGTGCACTTTCTTTCTGCTCTTCATTGCTATTACTTTATGATTTAATTGCTTATTACACTTACTCTAAGTCAAATATACTTTTGATATCGATTTTCATCGAATAAAATATTTTAAACCAAGGTTTTCACAAAAGCACTAATTCACTCCCCCTTCTTAGTATCGATACATTCCTAACATGATGAACAAGAGAACAACCTTCCAAAGAATAGGAAGGATATGGTACTTAGAACCAAAGAAGACCACTTGAACGAAAGCTCAAGTGATGATGATGACTTGGCACTCCTTACAAGAAAATTTAAAATTTTCATAAAAAAATAAAATAAATATTGTAAAACAAGATATTAAGAACAAAAATGAACTTAAAACTGACACAATCATCTGCTATGAATATAAGAAACCAGGGCACTTCAAAAATAAATGTCCAAAACTGAAGAAGAAGATGCTAACACAAAAGAAAAAGAAATCACTCAAGGCGACTTGGGACGAATCAAGTGCATTAGAAGACGAGGAGCAAACCAATGAATATGAGGTAGCAAACTATGCTTTAATGGCTCTCAATGACGACATAAGTGACTCAACTGAAACTCATTTATCTTATGATAAATTACTTAATGCTTTTCATGATTTATATGATGATTGTAAATTAGTTAGTAAGAAATATGAATTGCTAAAGAAAGATCATGCTTCTCTCTCTAGTAAATTTGAAAAATTAAAAAATAAGCATGATAATTTTATGTTAACCTCTTGTACTCGATGTGAAGAGTTAAACTTAGTAAAAAAAGAAAATGTGGTACTACAATAAATATAAAAAAAATTAAATTTTGAAACAAATCATTAAACATGATCCTTGCTAACAAAAGTTATATATATAAAAAAAAAGGAATCGATTTTGTGAGTAACAACACTTAACAAAAGCCGACTATATTTGTTAAAGGACCCAATAGTATATTTCCCCCAAAATTAAATCTAATTTTTTGTGGTAGATATGGTCATTATGCCTATAAATGTTCATTTAAAAAATATAGCTCACACAAATTAATTTGGGTTAGATCTTTTCATGAGAGACCCAAAGTTAAATGGGTACATAAAGCAAACCCCTCTTTCTTATAGATATATCTACAATCAAAAGTCAACAGTAAGAGATGATATATTGATAGTGGATACTCAAGGCATATGATTGGAGATCCAATATAATTCTCTAAGCTTACTAGCCAAGATGAAGGATATATCACCTTCGGAGATAATAACAAAGGAAAACTTATTGGCAAAAGAAATATAGGTAACAAATCAAACCTCTTAATTAAAAATATTTTATTAGTAGATGGTTTAAAACATAACTTACTAATCATTAGTCAATTATATGAAAAGAGTTATAATATCAAATTTGAATCTAATGCTTGGATTATAGAGATACAACATAAAAATAGATCAATGATTGCCTTAAGGACTAATAATGTTTATACTATTAACCTTGATGATTTTTGTGATGAAACTTACTTTTCAGTTTTAAATGATTATGCATAGCTTTGGCATAGGAGATTAGGCCATGCAAGTATGAAACTAATTCCACAAATTACAACTAAAGAACTTGTAAGAGGTATGCCTAAAATTAAATTTATCAAAGATAAAGTTTGTGATGCATGCCAACTAGGTAAACAAACAACGAGTAGCTTTAAGTCTAAAAATTAAGTAAGTATCTCTAAACCACTACAATTAATTCATTTGATATCACAAGCCTATGAGGTAGTAAATATGCTTTTGTGATTGTTGATTATTATAGTAGATATACTTGGACATACTTCTTGGTATATAAAAGTGACTGCTTTAAATATTTTTTAAAAATTTATAAACAAGTACAAAATTAAAAGGCTTTTATGTTTTCTTCTATTAAGAGTGATCATAGTGGTGAATTTAAAAACCATGATTTTTAAGATTTTTTATGATTTAAATGGTTATGACCACAATTTCTCTACACCAACAAACCCACAACAAAATAGAGTTATTAAGAGAAACATAAGAGTTTACAAGAAATGTCAAGAATCATGCTTAATGAACATAGCCTACCCAAATATTTTTGGACCGAAGCCATTAACATGAGATACTATATCATGAATAGAGTTCTCATAAGACAATTACTTTCTAAAACTCCTTATGAATTGTAGAATAATAAAATATCTAATATTTCATATTTTATAATTTTTGGTTGAAATGCCTTATTTTAAATGAAAATGATGCCTTAGAAAAATTTGATGTAAAATCCGTTGAAGGTATTTTTCTTGGATATTCCTCTATTTTTAAAGTTTTTAATAAAAAAGCCTTGGTTATCGAGGAATCTATCCATGTTATTTTTAATGGGTTTTTTGAATTTAAGAAAATGATCTTGATGATGATTTTGATACTTTAAATTTAAATAAAAATTCTCCTTTCCCAAGCAACTTGGATGCATCTACTTCCAAAGAATCCTTTCCCAAGGAATGAAAGTATATAGATACTCATTCTAAGGTGATAATAATTGGAGATACATCAAAAGATATTCAACTCATTCTTCATTTAAAGTTTTTTATGCTAATGCTACCTTTTTCTCTCAAATTGAACCTATATGTATTGATGATGCTCTTAAAGATGACTCATGGGTTTTTACACTGCATAAAGAGTTAAATCAATTTAAGAGAAATAAGGTATGGACGCTTATTCCTAGACCTAGTGACCATCTTATTATTAGCACTAAATGGGTCTTTAGGAATAAGTAAGATGAACTTAGTATCGTGGTTCGAAACAAGGCTAGATTAATAGCTAAAGGTTTCAACCAAGAAGAACGTATCAACTATGAAGAAACCTTCGCTCCTATAGCAAGATTTAAAATCATAAGGATACTCGTTGCCTATGCATATTGTAATAATTTTAAGTTAATTCAAATGGATGTTAAAAGTACTTTTCTTAATGACTTTATTTCCGGAGAAGTCTATGTCGAACAACCATCCAAATTTGAGAATACTCTTTTTCGGAAATATGTTTTTAAATTATCTAAGCCTCTCTATAGATTGAAACAAGTCCCAAGGGCTTAGTATGAGAGACTTGGTTCATTTCTTATTAAGAATGACTTTTTGAAATGTAAGGTCGATACCACATTATTTATTAAATATTTTAAAAATAAATTTTTTATTATTCAAATTTATATTGATAATATTATTTTTGGTTCTACAAATAAGTCTTTGTGTAAATCTTTTACCAAAGTATGAGTCAAGAATTCGAAATAAGTTTAATAGGTGAATTAATATTTGTTTTAAGATTACAAATTAAGTAACTAAGTGATGAAACTTTTGTTAGTAAAACTAAGTATAATTTAGATTTATTAAAACAATTTAATATGAATAGTGCTAAGGCTATTAACACAACAATAAACACTTTTACAAAATTAGATATAGACCATGATGGAGAATGTTTTGATCAAAAGACTTATATGGGTATGATAGGTAGTTTACTATACCTCACAACAACTAGACCTGATATAATATTGAGTATGCTAGATTTTAATCTAATCCTAAATAATCCTTTAAAGTAGTTAAAAAGATTTTTAGATACTTAAAAGAAACTCCTAATCTAGGATTATTATATCCAAAATCTAAAAATTTTGAAGTAATTACTTATGTAGAATAGATAGAAAAAGCACATTTGAAACATGTCAACTCTTAGGTCATGCATTGTTTTCTTAGTCTTTTCCAAGAAATAAAATTATGTTACATGATTTATAACTGAGGCTGAATATATAGCAGTAAGTGCATGTTGTGCACAAGTTATTTGTATAAAAAACACTTTAGAAGACTGTTGACTTTACTTAAAAAATAGTCCTATAAAATGTGATAATACTAGTGCAATATACTTAATAAAAAATCCTATTCAACATTCTAGAACTAAACACAATGATATTAGACATCATTTTATTAAAGATTACGTTAATAATCATGATATATCTTTAGATTTTATTGACACAAAACATCAATTAGCATATCTAATTATGAGAGACCCAAACATAAATGGGTACTTAAAGCAAACCCTCCTTTCTTATAAATATGTTTATAATCAAAAGCTAGGAGCAAGAGATGGTATCTTGATAATGAATGCTTAAGGCATATGACCGAAGATCCGACATATTTCTCTAAGCTCATTATTCAAGACAAAGGATATGTCACATTCGGAGATAATAACAAAAGAAAAATTATTGGCAAAGAAAATATAGGTAACAAATCAAACCTTTTGATTGAAGATGTTTTATTAGTAGATGGTTTAAAACATAGCTTACTAAGCATTAGTCAATTGTGTGATAAGGGATATAATATTAAATTTGAATCTAATGCTTGTATTATAAAGATACCATACAAAAATAAATCTATGATTGCCTTAAGAAGTAATAATGCATATATTATTAATCTTGATGATTTTTGTGATGAAACTTATTTTTTGATTTTAAATGATGATGCATGGCTTTGACATAGGAGATTAGGTCATGTATGTATGAAATTGATTTCACAAGTTGCAACTAAAAAACTTATAAGAGGTATGCCTAGAATTAAATTTGTCAAAGATAAAGTTTGTGATGCATGCCAACTAAGTAAACAAATTAAGAGTAATTTTAAATCTAAAAATCAAGTAAGTACCTCTAGACCGTTACAATTAATTTATATGGATTTATTTGGACCAATTGATATCACAAGTCTTGGAGGTAGTAAATATACTTTTGTGATTGTTGATGATTATAGTAGATATACTTGGACATACTTCTTGGCACATAAAAGTAATTATTTTAAATATTTTATGAAGTTTTACAAACAAGTTCAAAATAAAAAAAGTTTTATGATTTCTTCTATTCATACTAATCATGGTGGTGAATTTAAAGACTATGATTTTCAAGAATTTTATGATTCAAATGGGTATGACCACAATTATTAGGACCGTAACGGTACTAAGATGGGGGGGGGGTGGTGTGGGTGGCTGAATTAGTGCTTTCGAGAAATTACAATTTGAAAATTCATTCGATGAAAGCTAACATCTTGATAAGTATAATACTCTTAAAAAAATGTCATTATGATGAAGTTAGCCAAATGAAATTAGGTATGATGTATTGGATTATGAAGGGACATGATAATTATTTTGGTTATCTAATACAACAAAACATGATCGAACTATCAAAAAAAAGACATGATGCTTCCATATGGTGGCTTGATCACTAGACTAATCCATGCATATGACATAGTCATTCCACTTGATGAAGAAATATTAAAACTAGAGAGGTTCAACATCATAAATAGAAACCTACTAAGAAGATTAAGATGTATAGTCAGAAATGGGACATGGACTAGATTACCTAGAAGGACTGATCCCCTCCTACCTGATCCATAACCTGAACACCAATATTTAGGAGAAATCAATCTCTTTCTATTGGTCCCTTTGAGGCAATACCTCTAATACAGTAAGCACCCTCCTCATCTACTAACGACATAGGAACTCGAATAGATCGATTTGAACAACGTCAAAATCAAATTTTAATTGAGTTGCAGTAGATTCATCGATAACTTAATACTTTGTTTTGTAATTTTGATTTGCCACCACCTGAATAACTATGTATGTCTTTTTGCTGATGACAAAGGGGGAGAAGTTGTCGGAATCTCTCACTTTAATGTTGTGAACTTTTGATGTTGTATTCACTTTGATGTTGTGATCTCTTTTATATTGTAAACCTTTAATGTTGTGAACTTTTGATGTTGTATTCACCTTGATGTTGTGATCTCTTTTATGTTGAAATCCTTTGATATTGTGAACTTTTGATGTTGTGTTCACTTTGATGTTATGATCTCTTTAATGGTGAGAATTTTTAATGTTGTCATACAATTATGTAATATTGGGTTCTTAATATTGTGAACTTTTGAATGCTATCATACAAATTATATCATGATGACATTTCATGTAAAGCTATGCCCGAAGCATTTTATCATGATTGAAGTGATGAAATTGTGCATTTAATATCTTGATGACTTAAAACTATGATGATGCACAATATATATAATTTCTAATTAAAATTGATTTAAGCTTGAATTCAAGGTTGTGAATTCAAGTTTGTATTCTCTCAAGTATGGCATGTAGATAGGGGGAGTTAAAGTTAACTCCGTTACCAATTGGTTGTCATCATCAAAAAGGGGGAGATTGTTGAATCTTGGATTTTGATGATGAAATCAATTGGTAAATTGTTTGATCTAATCTATATGTTGAGATAAGTATACAGAATTAACTACGATAGTGGTATGACATAAAGCAGATATTAGGCTAGAGTCAAAGATCATACGATACGTCGAAGATTCGGATGATGTGCTGAAAGTTTGCTAGAAGTTTACCGAGAGTTCATCGAGAGCTCGCCGAGAGTTAGTCGAAAGTTCATCGAGGGTTCATCGAGAGCTCACTAAGAGTTCGCCGGAAGTTCACCGAGAAGTTTGCCGAAAGAACAATCGACATACTGGCCAGAGTTTGCTTGTTAAATGACTTAATTATTATAGTTAGTCCTTAAGTTGAGTTAGGATTGGGAAGTGATCCCACTAACTCAGTTAGGGGCCAACTATGCCCTTAACAGGGCTAAATTGGGTCGGTTGAATAGCTCATTCAGTACTTGAAGTCACGGTCGGCGGTGGCATCGCTTGGGACTCGGTCTCTTAGGAGTTCTGGGCAGTGGTACTGCCTAGACTAGGTAGTGGTACCGTCGATAGTTAATGTTGTCAGGTGATGGTACCACTCTTGTCAAGCGGTGGTGCCGCTAAAGCTCGGTCTCTGAGCTCTATCAAGCGGTCATATCGCCCAGGCTGAGCGATGGTATCACCCAGACTGAGCGGTGGTACCGCCCAATGTCAGTCTGCAAGTAGTAATATCACCCAATAATGGCGGTGGTACCGTTAGTACCCCGAAATCTGGGGATGTGACACTTTTTTGCTCCAATTCTGAAGTCATTGAGACCTATAAATACCCCACCCTTTTCTGCATGAAAGGGCATGAAAGTATTAACATAATCTTAAATTCTTAGAGTGTTAAAAGTATTATAAAAGTGCAAGAGTCTTCCTCCTCCCTTTCTAAGCGTTGAAATTATTCAAGAGATGTGTGAGACTTGTAAGAGTTATCTTCTAAACTCGTAAAAAAGAGAAAGCATTGTAAAGAGGTGGTTGGTCTTCGCCTAATGAAGGAAGACCATTAGTGGATGCTGGTAACCTCGATGGAGGAGGAATCAGAAGTGGATGTAGGTCACACCGACCAAACCACTATAATTCTGGTTTGCATTTCTATTATTGCTATTTACTTACTTTGCAATAGCTTCACTTCCTTCTTACTTGGCTTTCCCTACCCTTACGATTAAACACGCTTTCAAGTTGTCTTCTAAGATCATTTTTAACGTATGAAGAATTTTAAACCGATGTTTTAATCTGCTGCACTAATTCACACCCTCCCCCTCTTAGTCCCGACTCAATCCTAACATGTGGGATATATTTGAGGAGAGGATGTTGAGCATATTGATCTTCAAACCTACGAGGAGACTATTATGAGTATAGACTCCAGGAAATGGTAAGTAGCCATAAATTCTAATATAGATTTCATGTACTCCAATAAGGTTTGGAACCTAGTTGATGCACCCAAGGGTATTGTATCCATCGGTTGCAAATGGATCTTTAAAAAAAAGATCAGAGTAGATGGAAAGGTAGAGACCTATAAAGCAAGGCTAGTGGCTAAGGGGTATCATCAAAGGCAAGGTGTTGACTATGACGAAACCTTCTCACCCGTAGCCATGCTAAAATCCATCCGAATTATATTGGCTATTGTAGCACACTATGATTATGAGATCTGACAGATGGATGTGAAAACTATATTCCTCAATGGCAACCTCGAGGAGGTATATATGATACAGCTCGAAGGATTCGTGTCCAAGGACTATCCAGATAAGGTGTATAGGTTACTTAGATCCATTTGTGGACTAAAGCAATCTTCCCGAAGTTGGAACATAAGATTTGATGAGGCAATCAAATCTTATGACTTCGTTAAGAACGAAGATGAGCCTTTTGTATACAGGAAGGTAAGTGGGAGCACTATCACCTTCTTAGTGTTATATGTGGATGACATTCTGATGATTGGAAATGATGTAGGAATGCTATCTATAGTAAAAGCTTGGTTATCTAGACACTTCTCCATAAAGGACTTAGGGGAAGCATCATATATCTTGTGGATTCAGATCTATAGAGATAGATCCAAGAGGATGCTTGGCTTGTCCCAATCTAGATATATAGACACCATTATCAAAAGGTTTGGCATGAAAAATTCCAAGAGAGGTTTCAAATCGATTAGACATGGGATATCGCTTTCTAGGAGTATGTCCCCAAAGACTCCTGAAGAAAGGGCAAATATGGATAGGATACCCTATGCCTCAACAATAAGGTCTATCATGTATACCATACTATATATCAAGCTTGATATAGTGCATGCTCTGAGTGTCACGAGTAGGGTATCAGGCAGATCCAGGCTTGGAGCATTGGAAAGCGATAAAGTATATCCTTTAGTACTTGAGAAGGACTAAGAATATTTTACTAGTATATAGAGGTAGTAACCTTAGGGTTGAAGGCTACACGGACTTATGTTTTTAGTCTAATATCAATGATAGCAAGTTGAATTCGGGGTATGTGTACACCTTGAATGAAGGAGTAGTGTGCTGGAAGAGTTCCAAGCAAGATACTACTATTGACTCGACCATAGAAGCGGAGTACATTGTTGTAGTAGAGGCAACAAAAGAGGGAGTCTGGATGAAGTAGTTCATCACAGATCTGGGAGTCGTGCTAGGCAACGAGGAGCCGATTCCCTTATATTGTGACAACAACGGGGCGATTGCTCAAGCGAAGGAACCCAGGTCTCGTTAGAAATCTAAGCATGTTTTGAGGAGGTTCCATCTGATCAGAGAAATCATGATGTAAGGAGATATAGCAATGGAAAGAGTTCCATCCAAAGATAACATTATAGATCCACTAACAAAATCATTGTCTTAGATTGTCTTAGAGTGTCACAAGGGTCTGATGGGGATTATACACATAGGTGATTAGCTTTAGGTCAAGTGGGAGATTGCTAGTCATATGTGCTCTACAAGTTAATCACGTGAGTGATGGCACATGTGACTTGACACACAATCTTTTTGCTTATTATATTTTGGTATTTATCAATTTATATTGCTTGTATATATACATGTATATATACATATATACATGTATATATACATATATACATGTATATATACATATATACATGTATATATACATATATATACATTGTGATGTTCTTGGATTTGTGCAATGGGAATTAGATCGTGATGAGATCATGATAATAAGACAAATTCGTCTTTAAACACAAATCCTAAATAAGCCCGGTCATAGGTTACTCAAGAGGGACATCGAGATAACCAAACAGACTGGTGTGTTATATACTCATCCATATGATGGATGTAGCTAGTCTCATAGCTGCTCGTGTGGGAATACTAGGGATACAATACAGGTGCTCATTAGGGAATGAGTTCACTAATTGATCCTCTTACGAAATGTTGAATGATTATTGATATCTTATTGTCAAACAATAATTTCATTGTCCCAATGGTGTATCTGGTCTTTAGACTTGAGATACCAAGGATATCCTGTATGAGTACTCCACTCTTTAATACTAGACTTGTAGGTTTGGATGTCCCATATCTAGTACAACCGATCATCGGGAGTGGTAGTCAATCTTACGAGGGCTATTGAGTGTCGATAGAGGATCATCCACTCTTGGTGTCATGAAAGAAATGTCTCATATGTTCTTACTCAGATAAATCCCTAGCTAGGGTCATTCCTATTGAGAGAGAAAGAGTTCTCTAGGAGAATCCGATTAGAGCGAGACTCGAATAGAAACTATATAGGTCTGACAGCACCATACCCGGTATATAGTCTCTAAGATATTAGATAGATGAGGGACTATAAGTACACGGTAACTAAGGATAGACTGGTCCAATGGATTGGATTCTCTTGTATCATTTGGGGACTACTACGTAGTGGCCTAGTACATCTGTAGTCGATGAGTCGAGTAAATTATTATAGAGATAATAATTCATTGAGCTAGAAGGAGTTCTAACATATATGACTCATGGTCAGCTCGATATTGGGCCTAGAGGGTCATACATATATGGTAGGTATTGTGATGAGTAGAGGTTCGGATATAAGTTATTCGCCGGACCCCTATCTTATTGGATATCCAATAAGCCCTTGAATTATTGGATCCTATGGATGAGATCCAATAAGAGTCCATGAGAGATTATTGGATAGAGATCCACTAATCTAAGAGGCTTGGGTAGTTGGATGGAGATTCAATACCTAATAGGGGAGGATCCATTAAGGTTAAGTTGACGGGGGACCTCTATAAATAGGAGGGATTCAATAGTTCATAGGTTAGAGCCTTTTTGCTTCCTCTCCTATTCTCCTCCCCCTCTCCTCCTTAGAGCAGGCCTAGAGTTTTGAGAATTATCATGGCAACTTTACCTTATGGATCACCACTAGAGAGGAGGGCGCTTGACCTCCTTCACCCTCTCCTAGAGATATGTAGGGATTTAGGGATATAAAATCTCCCTAGGTAACACAATCTATTTCACATATGGTTTTCGGTTTCGCTGTTTTTTGCTCACCAATCTTTGCACGAGGATAAACATATCTTTGGAAATTGGGGATTTTGTTTTCTATTCTTCCACTATGCATATGATGTCGCCCCCTCAAATTTCCCAACATTATGTTATTAGCGTTAAGATATTTAAGAAGAGATCTCAATGATTGTTAGGACTATTATAGAAATGATATATTGACCGACTTTTGAAGAGAATTAATATACACCTTTGTTCAATAAATCATAAAAGTAATATTTTAATAAAAATAAGTGTTTTTAAAATGACTTAAAAAAGAATCAGATAAAAAAAATATTCTTTATGTATACGTAATTGAAAGTCTATGCTCAAGCCTATGCTAGTTTAGATATCAATTTTTGTAGTTGAAATACTAGGTAGATACTAGAGTTACCTAGGAATTAAAACATTAAAAGACTACGAAGAAAGTAATAAGAGATATGGAAGGGATGAAGGATTATATGCTTACATATATGAAATTATATCAACTTGAAATGATGGTATTTTTAAAGTGTTGATTATGTAAATTGTCTCGATAACAAAAAGTCCACTTTATAGTTTATATATATATATATATATATATATATATATATCAATTAGAGGGATAATTTATCGAGAAAGATATAAAGCAATATATCATTGCATTATTGTTAAAGTTGATTTTGTGGCATGCTTTGAGGCTACTAATTAAATTTTATAATTATAAAATTTTAACTTAAGACTTGGTATGGTCAGACTCAATTATCAAGTTACTAAAGATACTTTGTGATATAATATAGTAGTTTTTTTTTTAAGAATAGCAAATACTAATGTAACTCTATGCATTATGGTATAAAGTACTTGATGGTTAGAGAAAAGAGTCCAAAAATAACTAATATCAATTAATAACTTAAGTTCTACTATATTGATTATTGATCCATTCACTCAGGACTTATAACCTAAAGTATTTGAAAGAATATATTCTTTTGATTGGGTTTGTGAGCAACCCATAAAAGATATGATGATGTATGTTTGAATGAATATTATGATTAATATTCTTGCTTACGCACTTAAAGTTATTTATTTCTGCTATCATAATCATATTTATATATGTATATATTATGGTTGAATTTGATTATAGGATTATCTTGACAAGACAAATTATATAGGTTATTTTGGACTACATTAGGAAGGCTAATATTGTTCTGATATATAGAAAGAAGTATAATATTGATGAACTTATTGACTTATTTTATAAAATTCATGTGCACATATAGTATTGTTATATTTATTGAACTTATTGACTTATTTTATAAAATTCATGTGCACATATAAAATATTTTTTAAAATTTTAGAATCCAATTAGGTAAAATTATTTTTAAAATAAATTTTATTTGATTTATTTTGATTTTAAAACTTTTTGTGTCTTACCAATTAATGGGTCAAGTTGGAGAAAGTTAGATTACGTAATCTATCTAATTAGGTAATATATTATGGATATGATTGGATTCTGATTGCGGTTATTGACTAATAGAAAAGAAGTCCAATTATGATAGAATCCCTTAGGAGATGCCCTTGATGAAAGGAACTCTATTAATTACTTATCTTAGGCCTACAACAACACGACACTATCATATAATAATTGAATGCATGGACACGCAAACACTTGCGTATACGAATGTGTTGATTCATGACATTATTGAAAGATTACAAATTTTCTCTTATATAAACTTCTTAATGAGATATCATAGATCTTCTTATCCTTAAATTCATCGATCATAGTGATCATACGAAGGATAAGAAGAGAAGATGAGTCTAGTTCTTCTTGCAAATCAACATTATACAGATCTCGAATCTCGAATCCAACAATAATGCACTCATAGATCAATTAAAGATTTTCTAAAGAACAACAAAAGGTACATCGTAATATTTAGATATATTATTATTTAATTTTAAATTTTTTATATTAAAATTCTTCTACTTAATAACATCATATTTTGTTTTATGCTTACACTGTAGTCAGCAATTCCCTATTTCCATTTGCGCTTGCGCTTCACCTTTCTTACTTTTCAACAATCAGGATAGGATTTCTTTTCCGTTTGCGCTTCACCTTTCTTACTTTTCCACTAAGGAGCATATCTGCTAATCGTGAGGAGTTAAAAGGATGAAGTCAGCTTCTGTGAAACTTCATCTGGTGTACTGCATGAAGCGTGCAGCGTTCGTGAAGACCAGCTGAAATTGTCATGAGCCAATGTAATGACTAACTGAAGTAGCTGAATTTATGGGCGTAGATTAGCATGTCACTTATATTTAGGTTTTACGTGGCTTCTTTCCTTATGGCCTAATGCAGTGCGTAGGGAGACGAGAGTTTAAGATAATGTTGATCAGAGTTTAATTAATTATGAACTATTATGATAATAATTTAATTAATCTATGAGTTTTAATTTATTTGTGCTATGAATCTAATATATAAATAGGCGTGGTCTCCTCTTATTGAGCACCAAGTCTCATCAAGTCAGATAAGCAATTCATAAGAGTATCGATAGAGGAATTGTAATCAGATCTATTTTATTAATAAAGTAGTTTTTTATTCTAGTCCTTTCGGTATTTGATTTCTGTCTCCTCTCCTTTCGATCAGAGCTACAATATTTCTTGTTTATTATGGCGATCAGTATTATAAAGATTGTCATGGGATCTTTATTATTAATAGTCCCGATTTTTAGATGATATAATTATTTGACATGAAATATAAAAATAAAAATTTATTTTTTATATCAAAATTTAAGAGAGATTATTGAAAAAGATTATCATGTAATGAAAGCCACCAAAGAAAATTAAATAAAGGATCTTTCCATATTGTGACAAAGTCTTTATCAATCAAACTAATTAACATACTAAAATATATTAAGATGATATTTTAAATCTTTAATTTTTGATAAATTGATATAGTCAATAACCAAACAATTATTTAGAATATAAAAATTTAAGTCTGTATAGTGAAAAGTTTGAAGTTCCAGTTTTTACCGATCGAATTCCCCGTTGCCACCAACCAAGAAAACCAAGAAAAGATAGAGAGAGAGAGAGAGAGAGAGAGAGAGAGAGAGAGAGAGAATAAAAAGACAAGTTGGTATTCATAGGGCATCTAGCTTCCTCGCCAATTGGTAGGGCTGCTGTCGTCGATCATAAATCGTTTCATCGCTGATCATATCTGACTCGTCCAATGATGTGCAGGCTTCGGAATACTGCTAGATGTTCTGTCATTATTGAATGATCGAGATGAAAGGTGTATGCTGGGGGAATCCCAACAATCCCATGGATTGTACTCATACTTCGAACAAGTTTTGGTGAGGCTCACGTACGTATTTAAATTGCATCAAGACTTTTGCAGACTACTCTTTCTTTTTCTCCGTTGACTCAGGTGATATATATGAGTTCCATATACAGAAATAATCTTTCTGTATGTAAGGATGATACCACGTTTATCGGTATAAGCAAGCCTTGGGCGTTGAGTCAAGCTCTAATATTCCTTTATTCCTTTCATGTCTTTCCTCAGGTTATAAGGGTTGAAGAAAAGGGACTCGAAGGGTTCGCGGGCGAACACATAGTGAGTCTGCACCACTCCACTTCGTCTTTAACTTATTGTGTGCTCGCGTTTGGTGTTCGTTTTGCTTTCTTTGCCCTAGACTTCCTTTTGGTACTTCTTGTTCAAGCTTATGGTTCTCTTGTTGTCTAACAAAACTCTTCGACTTTATATATGTTGCTTATGCAATGCAAATTCGATAGCGTTTGTACAAGTAATACATCTGATAATTTGATATCCACCCACTTGTTGTTTAACCCCTTTTTCTCTTTCGGTCTTTTGCACGAATTATGATGGTTGGTAAGATCAAAAGTTGATTGACTTCTTAGTATAGCATTGAATAGCTGCACAAGTTTGGCAAATCTACAGTACAATATCTAATGAGATCTTAGAAATACTAGCTACTACCACCCTTATAATCTTATCCCCTTCCTCTCTTGCCCTAATGTAGGCCACATTAGTACAACATGCTGCTTTCCTAAGTCAAAATCATTCTCAGGTCGAAAACCATGATTGTCCTTATCAACATTGTTGTATACTGTACTGTTGATATTTGATTCATAGTTATTTATTTAGATAGTTATCATGATTTAGTGGTTACAGGATGATTTTAATAATCACCTCAATCATGATCTAGTAATTATAAGATAATTTCAATAACTACCTCAATCATGATCTAGTAGTTATAGGGTGGTTATCACTAGGTCCTATAAATAAGATCATAGTTCATGAAACAAGAATATAGAGAGTGTGTGTACTTGGTAATATCTTGTAAGTGTTCTTGTCAATCCTCCTGTTTTTAATACTATAAAAGTATTCTGTTATTTTCCTTGCTCCTCCATCCCCAACATTTGTGGTATCAGAGCCTAGTTTCAATCTGAACTGGGCATTATGGTTTTCAATGGCAATTCCATATCTCAACCCCTTATCCTCATCTTCTCGAGCAAAAGCTATGAATTTTGGAGTATCAAGATGAAGACTCTATTCAAGTCTCAAGATCTTTGTGACTTAATAGAGAATGAATATGTGGATCCAAATGACGAAATCAGATTGAGGAAGAATAAAAAGGACTCAAAGTTCTTTCAAGGCTCATCAAGAGTGATTACGGTAAAACTTCAAACCCTCCGCCGTGAGTTTAAAATTTTGTTAATGAAAAGCAATGAATCGGTGCAAGATTTTCTTTCTCGAGTGACTGAAATTGTTAGTCAAATGAAATCTTATGGTGAACATCTTCCTGATCATATAATTGTTGCAAAAGTTTTGAGAAGTTTAACTCCGAAATTTGATCATGTTATTACCGCAATTGAAGAGTCAAACGATTTGTCTACTTATTCATTTGATGAACTAATGAGTTCCTTACGAGTACATGAAGTAAGGTTGAACATGCCACTTAAAAAAAGTGAAGAAAAAACATTTCAGGTTAAGGGGGAGTCTTCTACTTCAAAAGAAGATAAAAAATCAGTAGGAAGAGGACGTGACAGAGGAGAATTTCATAGTAGAGGAAATGGAAGAGGAAGAGAAAGACTGGAATTCAATGAAATTACAAGATGGGCATGATGAACAAAGGCAATCAAGATTATTGGAAAAGAGAAAAGCAAGCAAGTTATGTGGAGGGAAATGAAGAAAATAATAAGTTGTTTATGACACATTCACAAGTTCATGATATCTCAAATGATATTTGGTTTCTGGATAGTGGATGTTCTAATCATATATCAGGCATAAAATCAATATTTAGAGATATTGATGAAACTCACAAGTTGAAAGTTAGACTTGGAGATAGCAAGCAAATCCAAGTAGAAGGGAAAGGAACAATTGAGGTAAAAACAAATCAAGAGAAGGTAAAATATCTTGATAATATTTTCTTTGTTTCTACTTTATCACATAACTTGTTAAGTGTTGGACAATTGATAGATGATGGATATTCAGTAATATTTGATGATAGTTCATGCACTATTAAAGATAAAAAATCTGGTTTGATTATAGTAAATGTTTACATAATATAAAATAAGATGTTTCCACTTAATGTGTCAAATATTGAAAGATATGCGCTTATCACAACTCAAAAGAATGAGTCTAGTTTATGACATTTAAGATATGGACACATTAACATTAAGGGTTTAAGGTTGTTAAGTCAAAAAGGAATGGTTTTCGGATTGCCTAAGATTAATACACTTGATGTATATGAAGGATGCATTTATGGCAAACAAAATAAAAAATTATTTCCTATTAGAAAAGCATGGAGAGCATCTAATTGTCTTGAATTAATTCATGCTAACTTATGTGGACCTATGAATACAAAATCATTTGGTGGAAGTAAATATTTTTTATTGTTTACTGATGATTATAGCCGTATGAGTTGGGTATATTTTTTGAAATTGAAATTTGAAACATTTGATAATTTTCAAAAATGCAAGGCACTTGTAGAAAGGTAAAGTGGTAGATATATAAAGACACTTCGGACAAATAGAGGTGGTGAATTTTTATCTAATGAGTTTAATTCTTTTTATGAAGAAAATGATATTCACAGAGAATTAACAGCACCATATACACCAGAGCAAAATGGTGTAGCTAAGCATAAGAATCGGACTATCGTTAAAATAACAAGAAGTTTGCTTAAAGGAAAACATCTTCCAAATCAGTTTTGGGCAAAAGCATTTGCAACAGCAGTTTATTTATTGAATATTTCACCAACAAAGGCTGTTATGAAACAAACTCCTTTTGAGGCTTGGTATGGTATGAAACCAAGTGTTAGACATATAAGAATTTTTTGTTGTATTGCTTATGCTTTGGTGAATTCACATAATCATCACAAGCTTGATGAAAAATCTGAAAAATGCATCTTAATTGGTTATTCCTTATGATCGAAAGCGTATCGATTATATATTAGTGGCAAAGTTATTATTAACAGAAATATTATGTTTGATGAAAGGGCAAGTTGGAATTAGGAGACCAATAAAGGTGGAACACAAATGCAGATTCTAATAGAACTAGACACTCCGCAAAATCAAATGACAGATCCTGCTCCAACAAGTTCATCGTCAACCTTACCCAATAACAACTAAATTCTGATTCTTCAGATGAAACTTCAAAAAATTTCAGATCACTAACAGAAATTTATAACTCAACATTTGCTTTATTTATTTCAGATCCAACAACTTTTGAGGAAGCAGTTAAAAAAGAGGAATGAAGAAAAGCAATGAAGGAGGAAATCAAGTCAATTGAGAAGAATGAAACTTGGGAGCTAATGGATCTACCGAAAGAAAAGAAAGTAATTAGGTTAAAATAGGTGTTCAAAATAAAATTTAATGTAGATGGAAGTATCCAAAAGCATAAGGCTCGGCTTGTAGTAAAAGGATATTCATAGCAATAAAGTATTGATTTTGATGAAACTTTTTCTCCAGTTGCTATATTCAAAACCATAAGAACTTTCTTGGCTTTAGTTGCTCACTTAAGTTGGCCTGTTTATCAATTTGATATGAAATCTGTGTTTTTAAATGGAGATTTACATGAAGAGGTTTTTGTTGCTCAACCTAAAGGTTTTTTGGTTAAAGGACATGAAGAAAAGGTGTACAAGTTAAGAAAAGCTCTTTATGGGCTTAAACAAGCTCCAAGGGCATGGTATAGTAAAATTGATTCTTATTTTCATCAAAATGGATTTAAGAGGAGCAATAATGAATCTACTCTTTATCTAAAGAAGGAAGGTGAATATAATATTCTAATGATTTGCCTCTATGTTGATGATATTATATATATGGGTTCATCTAACTCTTTTGTGACAGAATTTAAAAAATGCATGATGAATAAGTTTGAAATGTTAGATCTAGGTCTATTGCACTATTTTCTTGGGTTGGAAGTGAAGCAAGGATCAGATTAAATTTTTATTTCACAAAGAAAGTATGTAATGGATCTACTCAAAAAGTCTAACATGATTAATTGCAAAGCTGCAACAACATCCATGAATGTAAATGAGAAATTGAAACTTGAAAATGGTACAAGTCTGACAAACGCAAGATACTACAGAAGTTTGGTTGGAGGTTTGATTTATCTAACTCATACTCGACCAGATATTGCATTCTCTATTGGTGTAGTATCCAGGTTTATGCATAGCCCAAGCAAACATCATCTCGAAGCTGTTAAAAGAATTATGCATTATATTGCTGGAACTATGGATTATGGTATTTGGTATTCTCATAATTTTAATTGTAAATTATCTGGTTTCATTGATAGTGATCGGGCAAGAGCTTTAGATGATCGAAAGAGTACGTCAGACAATGCTTTTAGCCTCGGATCGGGAGCTATATCTTAGAGTTCTAAAAAGCAAGCAACAACTGCGTTATCGACATCGGAAGCAGAATATGTAGCTGCAACATCAGCAGCTTGTCAAGCAATATGGCTTAGAAGACTTCTTGAAGATCTTCATCAAGAACAAAAAGAAGCAATGAAAATATTTTGTGACAATAAAGCCATAATTGCAATGATAAAGAATTCAACGTTTCATGGAAGAACGAAGCATATAGAGATACGGTATCATTTCATCCGAGATCTTACAGTAAGTGGAGACATAACAGTGAAGTATTGTGGAACAAATGAACAAGTTGCGGATATCCTCACCAAATCGCTTTCAATTCAAAAACATGTTTATTTTATGTCACAAATCGGTGTATGCAATTATGAATCAAAGGGGAGTGTTGAGATTTGATTTATCTATCTAGATAGTTATCATGATTTAATAGTTACAAAATGATTTCAATAACCACCTCAATCATGATCTAGTAGTTATAAGGTGGTTTCAATAACTACCTCAATCATGATCGTAGTTATAGGATGGTTATCACTGGGTCCTATAAATAGGACCATAGTTCATGAAGCAAATATATAGAGAGTGTGTGCACTTGGTAATATCTTATAAGTATTCTTATCAATTCTCCTGTTTTTAATACTATAACAGTATACTGTTATTTGTACTATAACAAATACAAGAGACATTAACTATCGAAAGCATAAATCGCATAAATCCTTGAGATATGATTCATGAGTGAATATTCTTGAGGCACCGGAGATGAGGCTCAGGGTCTTTGTTTCTTTGAACGACTAGCCAGATGTAGTGGATTTCATCGAGTCACCCTCTATGTATGGATACCTACCTACCTCCTGTGAAGAAAGGGACAAGCCCACATGAACCCAGCCAGATCAATGTAGGAGTCGTCTCCCTCCTTTGTAAAGGTACTGATACTGTGCCAACTTTACTGCTATCCCTTTCCCTGTAGCTCGCCATGGCTCATCAGGACTGAACTCCTCTCTCTATCTAGTCGACAAAGAGATGGAGCACAGTACCGAGCCAGCACACAGGAACGACTCATCATCAATCATCCCAAGAAGCCTACATCTGAAGTCACCGACCGACTCTTTGATTCTTTCTATCGATCGTCAATAATAATACAAGCAGGAAAGAACTCAGATGATCAGGAGGCGATATTAGTCCTCCTGTTGCTAGTGGTTGTGGCTTTGGCTCTTGGGGGAGAGCTTGGGACTAGAAGATATCCGCAGATGGAGTTGACTCGCAGAAAACACTGGAAACATGCTCCTTTTGCGCCTTCCTCTTCCTCCTTGTCGCAGTCCTCGTCCTCTGCTCCTTTCAGGTGGAGCGATGGCTCATCTGGCAGCGGCGATGACGATTTGGTAGAGAAGGAGCACATGTTCGACAAGGTGGTGACGCCGAGCGACGTCGGCAAGCTGAACCGGCTGGTTATCCCCAAGCAGCACGCCGAGAGGTACTTCCCGCTGGACGCGTCGGCCACCCAGAGAGGGCTGTTGCTCAGCTTCGAGGACCGCAACGGCAACTCGTGGCGCTTCCGGTACTCCTACTGGAACAGCAGCCAGAGCTTCGTGATGACCAAGGGGTGGAGCCGCTTCGTCAAGGAGAAGCGGCTAGCCGCTGGGGACACCGTCTCGTTTGGCCGCGGTGTCGGCGAGTCCGGACGCGACCGGCTTTACATTGATTGGAAGCGGCGGCCTGAGAGACTTCACCCATTCCCAGTGCCACGAATCCCTCTCCCTGGAGTAACCTTTGCGAGGTCGGTCGGACCAACGGGCGGACACCTCTACATGCTACCTGCGACGACGACGGTGTACGGCCACCACGGCCAGGGTTACGGCTACAATATCGCAAGCATGACTGCTTTGGAGGAGCAGTTTCTTTACTTCCCACCTCCAGTGACCGGTCGGCCGCCGATCGAGGTGCAACCTGGTGGCGGTGGTGGCCTGTCGATGGTTCTTGATCCGGTGCCCGTCGCCCACAGCCATGCCACGGCCAGGCACGTCAGGCTGTTCGGGGTGAACCTCGTGTGCCCCGACGCAGAAGACGATGGCGGCGTCCGCGGAGTTACATCATCGATCTTGCTACAGTCGCAACAAGATTCCGCGCTCCCTCTCCTCTCACTCCCGCTGCAGCAGGACACATTAGTTCCGTCCTCGTCGATGATCAAGGAGCAGCAGTCGCCGTCGGATCTCGACTTATGAGGAAGTTGGAGGGTACAAGAAAGGTTATTGCCATTGCCTTACGGATCAACTGGGAAGGACACTGGAAGACTAAGTTGGCCACAGTTTTGTAGGTTCTTCTTTCCTACTTTTAAGAAATTGAAAGAACAGAAGGAGCATCCAAATTAAACCTCTTTTTCCTCCTCATAGTCTTCTGTTTCCATTTGTACATATACCGAAAACATAAAAGGCTGATAAGCCTGCCTAGGATTCTAAAATCCATGCTTGGCTCAGTGCTTCTGCTTTAAGCTCTGATGAACTTGCTGATTAATGTTCTTCTTTCTAATTAAGCCAGGTTTTCTCAGCTTCAACTAAAATGGGCAGAGTTCCGGAGCAATGGAGGTCAGATCCGGATCCTTCTCCATCCATTTATTATCTTCCGCTTATCAGGATCACTTTTTTGTCTTCTCTGCCTGCTCCTGTATGTTACCCCATCCATGCATTATGACTAACATATGACAGGAATGTATAGCTGCAAGTATTTTCTTACTTTCTTTTTCTTAAAACTAAGGAATGTATAGCTGAGAACTTCAATGAAAACAAGTATCCTTAGCTTCCTCCACTTCATTTATGGGCAGTTAGAAGATGGGTCAGCTTTGCTCTTTTGGCAAATGAATTGACGAGTTGTTGCTGTACTGATAAGCACACACCAAAGACACTGGCTGCTGGCACTGTATGTATTCTTAGTTCTACTAAGATGTTTTTGGTGTTGCTTGTCCAAATTTTAGGGTTTGACTGGTCTATTGTTGTTCTTACTACTACTCACAAACAAAACAAGATTACAACAAAGATAAAATAAATGCAAAAGTTGAAGAATGGAGAATAGTTAAAACTTTTCTTGTATTATGCAACTCCGATGGCAAGAATAACCTTACATGTCTAATTGATTGTATCATAGAGATTTTGTTGGATGCGAATCATTATCGGCTTTTTAAATTTCCTCCTTATAACCATGTGTTGACTAAACATGTGGAGTTTTTACTACTGTGTATTTCTATCATAGAACTGCAGTTCTTAGAACTCTTTATCCTCTCGTAAAGATCCCAATAACTCATCTGCACATGCAACTATTCATTTACGAGTTCATATGTTGGTTATTTATGCATCATTGCGTGCAACCATATCAATGTTAATTCGTGGTCTCTATCAGAATTTATCTGTGATTGTATTAACTTAATTTCAATGCCTTTGTAGTCATTTCTTCATGGCTCATACCTCGGGAGACTAACAAGTATATCCTCTACTGTTGACCGTATTGCTTTTTATCGGAGTGTGTCAGTGTATTACTTGTCCTTTATGTGTCTCAAGTGCCAATTCACTAGTTGACTTATCTCTACAGTCAACATGCCTGTTGCTCCAGAAAAGAAAGGCAAGGCTGCATGCCGACAGTAAGTATTGCAATTATATTTGACTGAACTATATACGTTTTTATTGAAGATTAACATCTTTTACCTTGTATATGTTTAGTTCAAGTATATTGCAGATATCAGTTCCTCAAAACAAATTCCCTAGTCATTTGGGCATATATACCTTTTTAACTGCTTAAATTTATGACGTAGAGAATATGAATTAGTTCATAAGAAAAAAAAAGGTGCTCATAATCAATTTTGATAATATAATATGACAGGTCTAGCTCTGTTGATTAATCCTTGCTATGAATTCTTTATTGTTGTAGGTGATATCAGTATATGTTATTTTTTAGCCCAATTAAGATCTATTAAATACATGAATCCACAGAGTTGTTCCTCTTGGAATTAGAATAAGACATTAAGTTCTTGTACTGCAAATAACAGGTATCTCATAATATATGCGAAAAATGACTTCCTTCTTATATACTGTTATGCAGATATCTCCAGTCTTGCAATGATACATAGTATGTGCTTATACATGCAGAAGAAAACGAAGATCATTCAGAAGATTAGTGTCTACATAACAAAGAAGTTATTTCATTGTTTCCTTGGAAAATCAACGTGCCACATGGAAAGTTCTACAGTATCTAAAGTTATTTAATTAATTCTTTCATAACTATTTTATTAGAATCTTTTAGATGTCAAGAGTCTCACTTTGAAGTCCTATATATCTATGTAAGGATGAAAGGAGATTAACGTTTATTATGACAAATAGGAAGTCGTAATTACGTAGTAATATTTGGCATAAACATAACCTCATGCTCACTTAGAAGCGTACGTACACGTTTTATTTTGGAGATGGCCAAGAACAAGGCTCCTCTAATGCCCTCTTTGTTCAACAAAGGAAAAGTAACATGAACTTAATTTGTAGCTTTCGAAGAAAATTAGCACACACACTGAATCTGAACCAACAATATTAAAAACATTAGAACAATCTAAAAGAAGTGAACAGAGTATGTGTTTTGTGTCATCTGTCTATGTGTTGCTGACTCTATTCGCAGTTGACGTTTCCTTTTAGGTGTGTGTTTGGTACAGAGTATGCATTCGATTACAACACAACTAACTGAGCCTTTAGATTAAGCCACATTATACATTAAAGTTCTGGTCATTAGGTTGGCTCAGTGTTTATTATGTTAGTGATAAGCTAAAAGCTATTAGATAATAGGTTATACTCAAACTATATACTCTCTCGATATTTATCAATATAAGACTATTCTTTTAATTTTTTTTTAATATCTCCTCTCATGTGAATGTATTTTAATATTCTTTCATTTATTTATGTATGACTCAATTATCTCCTCATTCTTAAAGATATAAATTGTTTGCCCCTTTACTCTAAAACTAGGTGGTGTGTCCAACTTTATCTAGTTATCATCGTTCAATTGTCTTTTGCTCTTTTTTTTTTTTTTGTAATCATCCTTATTTTTTTGACTCATTCTTTTTGTTTATGACTCTCTTTCTTATTTTTAATCATTTATCTTTTGATCTCAATTCAATCTAAAAACTGAAGTTATTAAATTATGAGCTGGACTTAAATATATATCATTTGATTTTCTAAATGTTTACTAATGTGAAACTATTCTTTTAATCCACTTTTTTAATATCTCCTTACACATAAATATCTTCTAACAGAAAAAAAATATGACATTAATTTATGTTTCTTACATCTTTGAAACATTAATACAAATAATCACATAAGACTTCCTTGATTTTCTAAAAATTTATAAGTAGAATCTGAAAGCTAATTATGGTTCCATCATGCATTTGTGCAGCTAAAAAACTTACTTTTGATGATATGTTATGAAGACATGAGATTTTGATGCGCTCTTCATATGAATGTAATTTCTTAGTCTTCACAAGAAACAACAAAAGAGGGCATGTATGATGATTTAAAATCTTTCGTTAGAACTCAATGACAACCACCCTTGTTATTATGAATGAAGTCATTAGTGTGCAGTAATGTAATGGGAAAATTGTATATTTTTCCCACTTGTAATTCCTCAGAACATGAGTTTGGATACTGTCATGACTTGGCAGCAACTCAAGAACCTTTGTTCAACAATTATGAATTGAGAAAAAACAAACTATATATTGTCGAACATTGGAACAATGAAAGAAATGTAAATCATTTTCTGATTCTCCGGATGCCAAGTATAACATAAAATGCATGAACATTGTCGTTGCAAGGTTCTCTCTCTCTTTTTTTTTAATGGTTATCATGTTTTTAGATTTTGATGACAAGTGTATAGTGTGTCACGTAGATTATGTTAGAGCTAGCCCCAGGATATTTACCAAAGGGTAATTTTGGCAACACAACAAAGACAATAAAGCGGAAATAATAAAAGCGACAAGAACAAATAAAACACCAGAATACCAGATATACGTGGTTCGGTCAAATGACTTTGACCTACATCCACGGAAGAAAGAGGAGCAAACTACTATTATAAAAGAGGGACACTTACAAATGCCTTAGGAAATGTTCCTAGGCCATAAAACACCTTCAGCTTCCTAAACAAGAAGACTTCAAACCATAAGCAGGTTTTCTTGTGATGCCTGCTATACTTCTTGTGGTGTCTGTGGTACTTCTCGTGGTGTGTCTAACATCAAAGCTCAGGCCCTTATTTATAGTTCCAAGACGAGACAACAAGTCTGATTTTCCCGATGTGGGACTATGGGACTTGCCAAACTAACAAATCTCCACCTTGGCATGTCCCAACAAAACTTGCTCCACCTTCTTCACAAAAGCCCCAACAGGCAATCACCAACAATGAACACCAACCAAGTCCAAGCACTGCTTGAACTTGTAAACCGGAACATGCTTCGTAAGCATATCAACTGGATTGTCCTTCGTATAAATTTTCTGAACAAGGACCTTTCCCTCAGCAATCAACCACTTAGCGGAATTATCAAAAGAAACTGCATCTGAATAGGAAGTAGGCTCACCAACTTCACTTGTCTCTTTTGCAACAGACAAAGCATATGCAACCAAATTTGCATATCTTTGTGGTGGTCGAATATCTCTCCGTGGTCTATCTTTGGCTATGGAATATTGCTCTTCCTCTAGATCATCTGCGTTAGTAGACTCGGGACCACCTACTGGCATTCTTTGAGTAGAAGAGTTCGACTTAAAAGAATCTGAACTACCAATCTCAAGCTCCACCTGCTTCTGCGCACTATCATTTGTACAACTAGTAGATTCCTCTTTAGAAGATAGCATAGATAATTCATCAAAAGTAACATCTCTACTGATTATAATTTTTGGGGATTTGGGATCAGGACACCATAATATGTATCCTTTCACCCCAGAAGCATGCCCAAGGAAAATGCACTTTTTAGCCCGAGGCTTTAATTTTCCTTCATTTACATGCATGTATGCTGGGCACCCAAAAATTTTAAAATCAGAATAATCAGCAGGAGTACCTGACCAAACTTCCTCCGGAGTTTTAAAATCAAGTGCTGCAGAAGGAGCGCGGTTGACAACGTAACAGGCCATATTAATCGCCTCTGCCCAAAAGTCTTTTGTCAACCCTGCATTTGAGATCATACACCTCGCTCTCTCCAAAAGTGTTCTGTTCATACGTTCGGCCACACCATTTTGTTGAGGCGTCATCCTAACAGTGCGATGCCGAACGATTCCTTTATTTTTGCAAAATTCATTAAAGTCACCTTCACAAAATTTCATGCCATTATCTGTTCGAAGCCGCTTAATCTGTTTACATGTTTGCTTCTCAATCAAAGCCTTCCATTGTTTAAAGGTTAAAAAAACATCATTTTTATGCTTCAGAAAATAAACCCAAACTTTCCTGGAATAATCATCAATGAAAGTCAACATATACCTGGCACCACCCTTAGATTGAACTTGAGCTGGACCCCAAAGGTCTGAATGAATATAGTCAAGAGTACCTTTCGTTTTGTGAACTGCCGGAGAATTGAAGCTGACTCTTTTCTGCTTTCCAAAAATGCAGTGTTCACAAAAATCAAGTGGCCCAGTACTCTGTCCGCAAAGTAGACCCCTTTTGCTCAATATGCTCAAACCTTTTTTGCTCATATGACCCAAACGCATATGCCATAATTTGGTGATGTCAGAATCAGACAATGATGATGACGAAACTGCAATCGAACCTGTGACAGTAGTTCCCTGCAGAATATACAAGCTACCAGACCTACAAGCTTTCATAACAATAAGGGCATTTCTAGAAATTTTCATAACTCCACCTTCAGCTGTGTATTTACACCCAAGGGCCTCTAGGGTGCCTAAAGAGATGAGATTCTTTTTCAAATCAGGAACATGTCTAACATTAGTGAGCGTCCTCACAATACCATCATGCATTTTAATTCGGATTGTTCCTCTACCAACAACATCACATGCGGCATTATTGCCCATCAAAACAATTCCACCATTACAAGATTCATATGTGGAAAACAAATCTCTATTGGGACACATGTGATAAGAACAACCTGAATCTAAAATCCATTCATTTTTAGACTTTGTCCTGTCATCAATAGCAAAGAAAATATTTCCAAAATTCTCATCAGATGCTACACTAGCTTCAGCGGATTCAATAGTTTTCTCAACAAATTTTTCCTTTTGTTTTAATTTATTTTTCAATTTAAAGCAATCAGATTTAATGTGCCCCATTTTATGACAATAGTCAATCTTGAGGAGAATCGATGAGTGTTTCCCCCTTTGGCTTGTACAAGGTATGTATCTGTTCATTGATGATGATGAACGCTTTCCTGAAGGCCTTCCTGCGCCGCAGTGCTCTCATGATCATTAACTATGATATCATGGATGCCTCTATATTGAACGAGATTAATCTTTATTAATGTTTTCTTGGACGGTCTCGAATCATGTAGCTTTTTTATTTTGGCTCAAAATCTATCTACCGGTTCAATCTCAATCTCTTTAGAATATTAACTATGATATCATGTTGAAATTCCAATTGGAAGTTAAACTAGGTCAAAATTAATGATCATGAGAGCACTGCGGCGCAGGAAGGCCTTCAAGTACAGATAATGCAACTCGGAGGCATCTGCAAATGAGTATCCAGCAAAACCTCACAAAATTAATTAGCTAGAATTTTCATCAAGTGTAAATTGATGATGTGATATATAATGTGAACTGTAGTATGCATGCAAACTCTTCCATGAGGAAGGCAATAAAGTGTGTATGATTGATGAACCCGTCCGTCGTCTCCGATGTGGTCCAGGCCTGCCTGCTGGAAATTCATGGTGAGCACAGAGGACTGTTCAGCATATCGGTTTTGTCTCTCTGGATGTCCCGTATTCGATCTCTCCCTTTTCGGCTGTGCCTACCAATACCACCCACATGCTCTTGATGAGGATGTCCTCTCTTTGGAACGTGGAATGTTTTCAAATCAAACCCTCCTTCTTTATCACAGCAGGTGACAGAGCCAATTCCTGGGATACTACGCTAATTATTGCCTTCACCACTTGCATGCCAATTTGATTTTTCTTGCCTTTTATTACCAATAGTTCACGAGCAGTTCGAAAATGTCGCTTCCTGTATTGTCTCACTCCCATATATCTTCATGAATGCGTGATAGTAATTGGTAGTGAGAGAGAGAGACAGAGAGACAGAGGTGAAGTGGCTAGCAATCTGTGAGATAAGGTCATGTGTGCCAAAGGAGTAATTGCTGGTCTGTTAGTAGACCCAGGAAAACAGCAAAGACTGTAGATCATGTCTTCCCTTGTTCTATTCTGCTGCAGCTTTGACAGAGCTTACTCCGACATGGACCTAATTATCGGTGAAGGATTAAGATTTTACCTTTTGTTCGTTTCGCGAGAGATTGGCTTTTACTATTCTACTATGAAGAAGAGACCTGCAGATGTAAGCCCCAATAGATGGAAGCTGTGCGGGCAGTGGCACTGCTCTGGCAGGCATCCGATGCCTCGATCTCCATGCCGGAAGATGAAAGGGATCTTCCGATAAAGGGCAACGCCGACGTCGCTCCCCTCCATGAGCAATCTGTGAGCTGAACCTTGTCCTATTTTTTCCATGGTACCGTTTGCTTTCGGTCATTAGTTACACAACTCGTCCGTACTCATATCGGTAAAACTTCAATTGCTTTCTCTCTCTCTCTCTCTCCCTCTCGAGGGGAGTAGAGACAAAAAAAAAAAATGGCATGTTCACTTGCAGAAGCTTGGTCGCATCTCCGAGGGGACGTCGGTACCACAAAACCTCTTCCTTCTTTGCCGTCACTGAACGACGGAGCCGGGAACGCGCTCCAACAATGCGAACAGCAGACGTTCTACGTGCTTTGCTGGTTTCTTGCCGAACATGTAGGCTTCATCCCATGCGCTATTTTACGGTCTTCATTGTTGGCAGCGAGGCTGACGGACAGAAGCGTTGTTCTGTGGCTTCTTTACGCAAGTCGAATTATTCAAGATAATGAATTAAATCTTTGATGTTGGAAAACTTTCCAACACACTTCAAGCGGATTACTCAAGGTTGTCGTCCTCATAAACTTTGACCGTTGACCTAAATTCATTTTAGCTTATTTGCTTCGTCAAAGGTCGCCGCAAAGATTCAGTAAAAAATAAAAATAAAAGAAAAGAAATGAACGGAATTACTAAACAATTAATATAGTTTTTAAAACATGATAGCAATAACTTCTGCTCATATATATATATATATATATATATATATATATATATATATATATATATATATATATATATATATATATATATATATTGATGAATTTCGAATTTTGATGATGAAATCAATTGGTGAATTTATTATCTAATCTTTGTTTGAGAAAAAAAGTAATATAGGACTAACTTCAATTATGAAAATGTCAAACGATTAAAGCAAAAGAATCAGACGTTGAGTCGGAGTTAAAGATCAGGCATCAAGCCAAAAGATTCAAACATTATGCTAAGATCGGATATTGCAGGAGTGAACATGTCGATGGATTAGATAATACACCGAAGGAAAGCACGATGCGTTAGGAATTCGGATGAACCAATGACATCTCAAACAACATAGGATTCTTGGTTTATAATCGTTTATGTCTTAATCATCATAGTTTAGGTCTTAATTGAGTTGATTTTCAGTATAACCATGTCAACTCAATTAGAAGTCCATTAGGTCTAAATCATAGCTGATTTAGTACTATTGGAAGGCTCATTTAGTGACACATAGTTGTTAGGATCAAGAGCACTAAGAGGGGGGGGGGGGGTGAATTAGTGCAGCGGAAATCTTTCACTATTAAAATCGAAAGCTGCGTTCGTTTGATAAAAACAATTTCGATGTAAAAGCCGATTCTAAGATTACTTTAACTTAAGATTAAGCGAGATGACGTTAAAGTAAATCTACAAAGGCAGTTTGCAGTTTATGATGAAAATCAGAATGCAAGCGCAAACTGAAATGCGACGTTCGTACGATAAAACCGGTTTACGTCTAAATGCCGATTTTGAAGATACGTTTTATAAATGCGCAGAAGGCAGTTTGCAGTTATGATTGAAATCAAGACGTAAACGTAAACTGAAATGTAATGATCGTACGAAAAAGCCGATTTACGTCTAAACGCAGATTCGGAAAGCTTTGAACTTAGAAACTCGTTCGTAAAAGCGCAGAAGGCAGTAGCTATTTAGGAGGTTTGCAGTAAAGATAAAATGCTTAAAGTAAATACAAACCGAGATTTAGAGTGGTTCGATCAATCTTGACCTACTCCACTTTTGGCTTCCTCCACCGACAAGGTCACCGACGTCAACTAGAGGCCTTCGTTCAATAGGCGAAGGCCAACCACCCTTTTACAGTTTCACTCCTTTTGACGGGCTTAGGAGACAACCCTTACAGAAATTTTCTCTCCTCTCTTTACAACTCAAAACTTTGAAGAACAGAGGGAGGAGAACTTTTGGCCTTTACAACAATTTTGAGCTCTAAGAATCACAGAAAAAGATCAAGATTTCGAGTGTAAGTTGTTTTCTTTCAGTGCTGAATGGGTGGGGTATTTATAGGCCCCAACCCAGTTCAAATTTGGAGCTCAAAACTGTCAATTCCCGGAATTCCGGGATCAGGCGGTTGCACCTCCTGACTGGGGCGGTTGCACCACCTAGCAGAGCTCGAAGACTGAGCCTCTGGGCGGTGCCACCTCTATCAGGGGCGGTTGCACCTCTCTGCCAGAGCTCGAAGACCGAGCTCAGGCGGTTGCACCTCCTGACTAGGGCGGTTGCACCGCCTACCAGAGCTCAAAGACCGAGCTCAGGCGGTGCTACCTCCTGTCAGGGGAGGTTGCACCGCCCAGTCTCGCTCGGAGATTG
The DNA here is from genome assembly GCF_036884655.1 of Musa acuminata AAA Group. Classification (NCBI taxonomy): domain Eukaryota; kingdom Viridiplantae; phylum Streptophyta; class Magnoliopsida; order Zingiberales; family Musaceae; genus Musa; species Musa acuminata. Next base: position 15,285,204 of record NC_088350.1, read on the forward strand.
AGCCCAAGCGGTGCTACCTCCTGGATGGGGCGGTTGCACCGCCCAGTCTCCCTGGGAGACTTAGCCCAGGCGGTGCTACCTCTTGGCTTGGGCGGTTGCACCTCCCACAGCAATCAAGGTCCGAATGGATAGATCCATTCGGCCCAATTTGGGTTTTTTCAGGGACCCAATTGCCCCAAGATTAAGCTAATGGGATCACCTCCCATTTCCAACTTAATCATTGTGCTAACTACGATAAATCCTAAGACAATTTCTGCAGCTTGCTCCAGTGCGTCAATCGCTTCTTCTGGTGAGTTTCCGGCGAACTTCCGTCGATCATCCGATGAACCCTCGGTGATGCTCCTACGGACTTCCGGCAAACTCCTGGACTTGCGATGATCCACTTGACAAGTTCCGACAAGCTTCTTTTGGCAAGCTTATGGACTTCTCGGATTTGTTCCCGCAGAACCTCCGACGACTGTCCAAACTTCCGTCGAACTCTCGAACTCTCAACGTGATAATTGTCTTGACTCCGGCGCAACTCCTGCTGCATATCTAACTTTCATCGTAGTTAATCCTGCACACTTATCTCAACATATAGATTAGACAACAAATGACAATTGACTTCATCATCAAAATCCGAGATTCAACAATCTCCCCCTTTTTGATGATGACAATCAATTGATAATGGAGTTAACCTTAACTCCCCCTATCTATATGCCATACTTGAGATAAGTCATTCTTGAATTCAAAACCTTAAGAATTCAAGAGACATATTGATAAGTTAAAATCATTTGAACTTATCAATATTCCCATCATGATTCCTATCATGATGTATCTTTCTGAAGATGATGTCAAGGCTTGACATTCATTTTCAAATTTTACATTACAAGTTTGAATGATGGTAATAGTAACAATTCACCATATTGTAAGATATCAGCATGTAAAACTGTGAAGTAAGATTTTGATATCATTACATGATGTACACATTTCAAGTACACATTTCAAATATTTTAGCAAGTATTGCATTTCATCACATGGTAAGATATGAACTCGTAAAATTACGATGCAAGTTTTTTGTTTGATATCTTGACACGATACAAGGCATAATGCAAATCATAGCATTTATTCATATATCTCTTGGTGATGCAAGCATGGCATAATTATAGCATCAGTGTTTATAGCATCAATTCATATATTTCTCCCCCTTTGTCATCAACAAAAAGCATGGTAGTTGTGATATCAGGAGAACAATACAAGAAAATTTTGAGTATAAGTGCGATGATTGTTTCATGCCTTTATTTGATTCATGTTATTTCCAATAGTAAATGATAGGAAATTGTTCAAGCACATAAAGGAAAACATGATATGTTGATAGCTTTGATTCATGCTATTTGTGAGTTTGCTTTGAGTCAAGATATGTGAAACAACTTTTTGTAAATAGAAATACTATCATCCATATTTCAAGATGGAATCATTTCATCAAATCTATTTCAGAAAAATATTTTTCATAAGAGTGTACGAGAAAATCCGATTTTTAGCATTCCAATTGTTAAGCGAATCCGAAAATGAAATTAACTCTTTCATGCATTCGGACAAGATTATGCTACAGATTTCAAATACAATCAAAACATTTTTGTATTCAACACATAATTTCCAACATGTTATTTAGGCATGTAATGCCAGTCAAGTGATTTGATCATTCAATAAAGTCCGAAAGATAATTTTAACTAGTTTATGTATTCGGACACATCAACATTCCTAATTCTCTTCTTATGAAATCAAATTGTTCTTCGCTTAGAGGTTTTATAAAAATATCGGCTAGTTGATGTTTAGTGTCAATGAACTCTATGATTACTTCATGATTAGTAACATGATCTCGTATAAAGTGATGTCTAATATCAATATGTTTTGTTCTTGAGTATTGTATAGGATTCTTTGTTAGGCATATTGCACTTGTGTTATCACATTTAATGGGAATATTTTTAAGATGAACTTTTTATAATCTTCTAAAGTGTTTTTCATCCATACAACTTGTGCACAGCATGCACTTGCTGCAATATATTCAACTTCGGTTGTTGATAGTGCAACCGAGTTTTGTTTCTTAGATGACCAGGAAATAAGGGCATGTCCTAAAAATTGACATGTTCCTGATGTGCTTTTTCTATCTAGTCTACAGCCAGCAAAGTCTACATCAGCATAAGCAATTAACTCAAGATTTTTTGATTTTGGGTACCATAATCCTAGATTTGTGGTACCATTAAGATATCTAAGTATCCTTTTAACTGCTTTGAGATGAGATATCTTAGGGTTTGATTGAAATCTAGCACAAAGTCCTACACTGAACATGATGTCTGGTCTAGTTGCAGTGAGGTAAAGTAAACTTCCTATCATACCCCTATAAGTTTTTTTATCGAAGCTTTCTCCACTTTCATCAATTTCTAACTTAGTGGAAGTGCTCATAGGAGTGTCAATAGCTTTTGAGTTATTCATATTAAACTTTTTTAGTAAATTCATAGCATATTTAGTTTGACTAATAAAGATGTCGTTGCTTAGTTGTTTGATTTGTAAACCTAAGAAGAATGTTAACTCTCCCATTAAACTCATTTCAAATTCAAGACTCATAGTTTTAGCAAAAGATTCACAAAGAGATTCATTCGTAGAACCAAAGATAATATCATCAACATAAATCTGAACAATGAGAAAATTATTTTCAAAATTCTTGATGAATAATGTAGTATCAACCTTGTCTTTTATGAAATTATTTTCAATAAGAAAAAAACTAAGTCTCTCATACCAAGCCCTCGGAGCTTGTTTTAAACCATAGAGAGCTTTAGTTAATCTAAACACATGATTAGGGAGGCTATTATTTTTAAATCCAGGAGGTTGTTCAACATAGACTTCTTTAGAAATAAAACCATTAAGAAAAGCGTTTTTAACATCCATTTGAAACAGCTTAAAATTATTACTACTAGCGTAGGCAAGGAGCATCCTTATGGCTTCTAATCGAGCCACAGGAGTGAAGGTTTCTTCGTAATCGATACCTTCTTCTTGGTTGAAGCCTTTGGCCACTAGTCTAGCCTTGTTTCTAACCACGATACAATTTTCATCTTGCTTGTTTCTAAAGACCCATTTAGTACCAATAACTAAATGGTCATTTGGCCTAGGAACAAGCTTCCACACCTCATTCCTCTCAAATTGATTTAATTCATCTTGCATTGCGATAATCCATGAATCATCTTTCATGGCTTCGTCAACGCATTTGGGTTCAATTTGGGAGAGAAAAGCGGTGTTGGCACAAAAATTTTTAAGAGAGGATCGTGTTTGAACCCCCTTTGATGTGTCTCCTAAGATTAGCTCCTTAGGATGAGCATCTACATACTTCCAATCCTTGGGTAAGGATGTTTCGGAAGTGGATGCATTCAAGTTGCTAGTTGGAGATGGGGTTTCATTTAAATTCAAGGAATCAAAATTAACATCATCATCAAAATCGTTTTTCCTGATTTCGGAAATCTCATTGAAAACAACATGAATAGATTCTTCAATAATTAATGTTCTTTTATTGAAGATACGAAAAGCTTTAGAAACCGAAGAATAACCAAGAAAGATTCCTTCATCGGATTTAGCATCAAATTTTCCTATGTTATCTTTTTCATTCAAGATAAAGCATTTACACCCAAAGACTTTAAAATATGAAACATTGGGTTTTTTGTTGTTCTATAACTCATAAGGAGTTTTGGTGAGTAAGGGTTTAACTAGAACTCTATTCAAAATATAGCATGCAGTGTTTACGGCTTCGGCCCAAAAATATTTGGGTAGGCTATGTTCATTCAATATGGTTCTTGCCATTTCTTGTAAATTTTGATTTTTTCTTTCTACTATTCCATTTTGTTGAGGATTTCTTGGAGTAGAGAAATTATGGTTGTATCCATTGAGTTCACAGAATTCTTGGAAATCATGGTTTTGAAATTCTCCACCATGATCACTTCTAATTGACGAAATCATAGAACCCTTCTCGTTTTGAACAAGTTTACAAAACTTAGTAAAAGATCTAAGGCATTCATTTTTCTGTTTTAAGAAGTAAGTCCATGTGTATCTACTATAGTCATCCACAATGACGAAGGCGTATTTGCTACCTCCTAGGCTTGATGTAGAGATTGGTCCGAACAGGTCCATATGGATCAATTGTAAGGGCCTAGAGGTGCTTATTTGATTCTTAGATTTGAAACTACCCTTAATTTGTTTACCTAATTGGCAAGCATCACATACATTATATTTGATGAACTTGATATGAGGAATTCCTCTTACAAGATCTTTAGATGATATTTGAGTGATTAGTTTCATGCTAGCATGACCTAATCTTCTATGCCATAGCCAACCATCCTCATTCAAAATCGAAAAACACATTTCATTACACAAATCATTGATGTCAATAGTGTATACGTTATTTTGTTTTAATGCAATCATAGACATGTTTTTGTGTGGTTTTTCAATGATGCAAGCATTAGATTCGAATCTAACAATGTATCCTTTATCACATAATTAACTAATGCTCAAGAGGTTATGTTTTAAACCATCAACTAACAAAACATCTTCAATAAAGAAGTTGGATTTGTTACCTATGGTTCCTTTGCCAATGATTTTACCCTTGTTGTTGTCTCCGAAGGTGACATAGCCTTCGTCTATGCTAGTGAGCTTAGAGAATTGAGATGGATCTCCGGTCATATGCCTTGAGCATCCACTATCAAGGTACCATCTCTTGCTCCTAGCTTGTGATGGTATGGGTTTCTACAAGAAAGGATGATTTTTAGGTACCAATTTGCTTTTGGGTGCCTCAAAGATAGATCTACATTGTTTATCATGTTGCATAGAGTTTATCATGGTTCCTTTAGGGACCCAAATTAATTTATTCGGACTAATCTTCTTGAATGGACAATAATGCGTTTTGTGTCCAAGTTTGTAACAAAAGTTGCATTTGCTTTGGTGTCGAACATGTAAGATGGGGCCTTTTATGAAGATGGTTGGATTTTGGTGAGGACTTCTCACAAATTCAATTCCACTTCTTTTGGAACGTGACCCTTGTTTGCAAGGATCATGTTTAATGACTTGCTACCAACCTCGAATTTCTTCAAGGTGTCCTTAAGTAGCAAGTTTTCCTTTTGGAGAGTTTCTAGATCATGGCATTTTATGCATGAGCTTAAACTATCATGATATTCAGCTTTTAACTTATCGAAATTACAAATAAGACTATCATGCTCCTTTTTTAGCAATTTATATTTTCTACTAATTGTCTTACATTCATCAAATAATTCATGGAAAGCATTTAATAATTCATGATAAGGTAAATCTGCATCAATTAAATCCGTTACCTCTTCTCCGATGGCCATTAGGGCGTAATGAGCAACTTGCTCGGTGTTGGACTCCTCTTCTTCGGATGCGCTCGAATCATCCCATGTTGCTTTGAGCGCCTTCTTCTTTGATGTTCTCTTTTTTATTTGGGGACAATCACTCTTGTAGTGTCCTGGCTTTTTGCACTCATAGCAAATGACTTGGTCCTTTTTGGGTTCAAGTTTGTTTTTTGTGTCATTCTTAAACTTGTTTCTTTTAATGAATTTTTTAAATTTTCTTGTTAGAAGTGCTAAGTCATCGTCACAGTCCTCATCACTTGAGTTTTCTCTCAAGTGGTCTTCTAAAGTTCTAAGTGCCATATCCTTCCTGTTCTTTGGAAGGATGTCTTCTTGCTCTTCATGAGCTTTGCAAGTCATCTCGTAGGTCATTAATGACCCAATTAGTTCTTCAAGAGGGAAGTTGTTTAGATCTTTCGCCTCTTGAATAGCAGTGACTTTAGGATCCCAACTTTTAGGAAGGGATCTTAGAATCTTATTTACGAGCTCAAAATCCGAAAAACTTTTTCCGAGTCCTTTTAGACCGTTGACGACATCCGTGAAACAGGTAAACATGTCGCCAATAGTCTCACTTGGTTTCATCCGGAAAAGTTCAAAAGAGTGTAACAAAAGATTGATTTTTGACTCTTTCACTCTACTTGTGCCTTCATGAGTCACTTCGAGTGTGTGCCAAATATCAAATGCGGTTTCACAAATCGAAACACGATTAAACTCGTTTTTATCAAGTGCACAAAATAAGGCATTCATAGCCTTTGCATTAAGAGCGAAAGCCTTCTTCTCCAAATCATTCCAATCGATCATTGGAAGAGAAGACTTCGAAAAACCATTTTCGACAAGATTCCAAAGTTCAAAATTCATAGAAATAAGAAAGATCCTCATTCGGGTCTTCCAATAGGTGTAGTCCGTCCCATTGAACATGGGTGGACGTGTAATAGAATGGCCCTCTTGGTTTCCGACGTAAGCCATCTCTCTTGGGTTTTAATCTGTTTGAGAGTTAACCCCGCTCTGATACCAATTGTTAGGATCAAGAGCACTAAGAGGGGGGGGGTGAATTAGTGCAGCGGAAATCTTTCACTATTAAAATCGAAAGCTGCGTTCGTTTGATAAAAACTATTTCGATGTAAAAGCCAATTCTAAGATTACTTTAACTTAAGATTAAGCGAGATGACGTTAAAGTAAATCTACGAAGGCAGTTTGCAGTTTATGATGAAAATCAGAATGCAAGCGCAAACTGAAATGCGACGTTCGTACGATAAAACCGGTTTACTTCTAAATGTCGATTTTGAAGATACTGAACTTTGAGATACGTTTTATAAATGCACAGAAGGCAGTTTGCAGTTATGATTGAAATCAAGACGTAAACGTAAACTGAAATGTAATGATCGTACGAAAAAGCCGATTTACATCTAAACGCAGATTCAGAAAGCTCTGAACTTAGAAACTCGTTCGTAAAAGCGCAGAAGGCAGTAGCTATTTAGGAGGTTTGCAGTAAATATAAAATGCTCAAAGTAAATGCAAACAGAGATTTAGAGTGGTATGGTCAATCTTGACCTACTCCACTTTTGGCTTCCTCCACCGACGAGGTCACCGACGTCAACTAGAGGCCTTCCTTCAATAGGCGAAGGCCAACCACCCTTTTACAGTTTCACTCCTTTTGACGGGCTTAGGAGATAACCCTTACAGAAATTTTCTCTCCTCTCTTTACAACTCAAAACTTTGAAGAATAGAGGGAGGAGAACTTTTGGCCTTTACAACAATTTTGAGCTCTAAGAATCACAGAAAAAGATCAAGATTTCGAGTGTAAGTTGTTTTCTTTCAGTGCTGAATGGGTGGGGTATTTATAGGCCCCAACCCAGTTCAAATTTGGAGCTCAAAACTGTCAATTCCCGGAATTCCGGGATCAGGCGGTTGCACCTCCTGACTGGGGCGGTTGCACCGCCTGGCAGAGCTCAAAGACTGAGCCTCTGGGTGGTGCCACCTCTGTCAGGGGCGGTTGCACCTCTCTGCCAGAGCTCGAAGATCGAGCTTAGGCGGTTGCACCTCCTGACTGGGGCGGTTGCACCGCCTGCCAGAGCTCGAAGACCGAGCTCAGGCGGTGCTACCTCTTGTCAGGAGAGGTTGCACCGCCCAGTCTCGCTCGGAGACTGAGCCCAGGCGGTGCTACCTCCTGGCTAGGGCGGTTGCACCGCCCAGTCTCCCTGGGAGACTTAGCCCAGGCGGTGCTACCTCTTGGCTTGGGCAGTTGCACCTCCCACAGCAATCAGGGTCCAAATGGATAGATCCATTCGGCCCAATTTGGATTTTTTCAGGGGCCCAATTGCCCCAAGATTAAGCTAATGGGATCACCTCCCATTTCCAACTTAATCATTGTGCTAACTGTTGAATCTCGTATTTTGATGATGAAACTACTTGATATATGTTTATGATTTAATCTGCGTTTTGAGTGACGCAGGATGCTTTGATCAGGATGAGACTATTAAAGCAGGAACATCATGTTGTGCCGGAGGAACATGTCAGAAGATTGGACGTCGGGCCAGTAGATCGGTCGACGTATCGACAGAAGGCTTCGGGCCGTGGACTCAGGCATCGGGCCAAGAAGAGCGGGTATTGTGCCAAGGATATCGGAGTTGCGGAGTCAACTGGCCGATTGGGCAATAGGCTGTAGGAAAGGACGATGCACCGAAGAATCGGACGAAGCGTCGAGGGACCAATGACATGCCGGACAACTTGGTTAATTGTTTAGGATTAATTGTCTCGATCGAAGTTTTTGTTTTGAGTGTGCAGGATTAACTACGATGGAAGAAAGACAAGCAGCAGGAGTTGCGCCGGAGTCAAGTTCATGATCACGTTGGGAGTTCGAGAGTTCGACGGAAGTACGGACGGTCGTCGGAGGTTCTGCGGGAACAGATCCGAGAAGTCCAGAAGCTTGCCAAGCGAAGCTCGTCGGAACTCGCCAAGTGGATCGTCGCAAAGTCCAGGAGTTTGCCGGAAGTCCGCAGAAGCATCACCGAGGGTTCATCGGATGATCGACGGAAGTTCGCCGGAAACTCGCCGGAAAAAGCAATTGACGTACCGAAGCAAAGCTGCAGAAATTGTCTTAGATTTAATCGTAGTTAGCACGGTGATTAAGTTAGAAATGGGAGGTGATCCCATTAGCTTAATCCTGGGGCAATTGGGCCCCTGAAGAACTCAAGTTGGGTCGAATGGTTCAACCCATTCGAACCCAAGAAGCTGTGGGAGGTGCAACCGCCCAGGCAGGGAGGTGCAACCGCCCAGGCTAAGTCTCCCAGCGAGACTGGGCCGTGCAACCGCTCTAGCCAGGCGGTGCCACCACCCAGGCTAAGTCTCCCAGCAAGACTGGGAGGTGCAACCGCTCCAGCCAGGCGGTGCAACCGCCCAGGGCTCAGTCTCCAAGCGAGACTGGGCGGTGCAACCTCCTCTGTCAAGCGGTAGCACCGCTTGAGCTCAAGTTTCGAGCTCTGCCTGGTGATGCAATCACCGAGCTCAGTCTTCGAGCTCTGGAAGAGAAGTATGACCTCTCTGGCCAGGAGATGCACAGCCTAAGCTCAGTCTTCGAGCTCTGGCAGAGAGGTGCAACCACCTCTGGCAGAGAGGTGCAACCACCTCTGGCAGAAAGGGGCGATCACCTCTGGCAGAGAAGAGAAACTTCTCTGGTCAGGAGATGCACCGCCTGAGCTCGGTCTTCGAGCTCTGGCAGGAAGGTGCAACCACCCCTGACAGAGAAGGTGCAACCGTCTGAGCTCAGTCTTCGAGCTCTGCCAGGCGGTGCCACCTCTCCAGTCGAGAGGTGCAACCGCTTGAGCTCAGACTTCGAGCTCTGCCAGGCGGTGCCACCTCTCCAGTCAAGAGGTGCAACCGCCTGATCCCGGAATTTCGGGATTTGATCGTTTTGAGCTCGAAATTTGAATTGGGTTGGGGCCTATAAATACCCCACCCATTCAGCACTGAAAAGAAATAGACCCACACCGAAATCTTGATCTTTTCTGTGATTCTAAGAGCTCAAAAGTGTTGTAAAGCCTTTAAGTCTCCTCCTTCTGTTCTTCAAGTTTTCAGTTGTAAAGTGAGGAGAGAAAGGTCTGTAAAGGTTGTCTCCTGAGCCTGTTAAAAGGAGAGAAACTGTAAAAGGGCAGTTTGGCCTTCGCCCATTGAAGGAAGGCCCCTAGTTGACGTCGGCAACCTCGTCGGTGGAGGAAGCCAAAAGTGGAGTAGGTCAAGGCTGACCGAACCACTCTAAATCTCTGGTTTGCGTTTATTTTTGAGCACTTTATCATTACTGCAAACCTCCTCCATTACTACTGCTCTCTGCGCTTTCATGAACAAGTTCTAAGTGCTGTTCTTCCGAATCTGCATTCAGACGTAAATTCGTATTTTCGTACATTACAGTTTACGTTTACGTTTGATTCTGCAGAACTGTCTTCGGTGCTTTTACGAAAGAGTTTCTTTGCAGTTTACACTTACATTTTGATCCTATTGATAACTGCAAACTGTCCTCTACAATTTTACGAACGAGTTTCAACATTTAGACGTAAAACTGCATTTAGACGTAAATCGGCTTTCCTCTCACAATCATCAGTTCTCAGTTCACGTTTACGTCTTGATTTCAACTGCATACTGCTTTCTACGAGTATACAAACGAGTTTCAAAGTTTAGACGTAAATCTGCGTCTAGACGTAAAACAGCGTTTAGACGTAAATCTGAGTTTAGACGTAAAACTGCGTTTAGACGTAAATCTGAGTTTAGACGTAAACTGCGCTTAGACGTAAAACTGCGCTTAGACGCAAACTGTGTTTAGACGCAAACTGCGCTTAGACGCAAACTGTGTTTAGACGCAAACTGCGCTTAGACGCAATCTGCGCTTAGACGCAAACTGCACTTAGATACAAACTGAGAATTAGCTTTTGCATCATAATAGTTTTTTTTATTGAACGAACGCAGCTTTTGGTTTTTAATCGCTGTAAGATTTCCGCTGCACTAATTCACCCCCCCCCCTCTTAGTGCTCTCGATCCTAACAATTGGTATCAGAGCGGGGTATTTCTCATTTCGGATTTACACCCGAGAGAAATGGCTCTTCAAGAGGGCTTTTCGGTCTTTCGTCCACCGTTCTTTAACGGATTGGACTACACTTATTGGAAAACTCGAATGAGAGTTTTCTTGATTTCTCTAAATATGGATTTATGGAATATCGTTGAAAACGGTTTTCAACTTCCCTCTAAATCGATGAACGAATGGTCGGATTTAGAGAAGAAGTATTTTTCTTTAAACGCAAAGGCTATGAATGCCTTATTTTGCGCTTTGGACAAAAATGAGTTCAATCGGGTTTCTTTGTGCGAAACGGCTTTCGATATTTGGCGCACTCTTGAAATCACGCACGAGGGAACTAGTAGAGTCAAAGACTCGAAAGTTAATATTTTACTACATGATTTCGAGCTTTTTCATATGAAACCAAGCGAAACCGTTGTTGACATGTACACCCGTTTTACGGATGTCGTCAATGGTTTAAAATCACTTGGTAAAAGCTTTTCGGATTTTGAACTCGTTAACAAAGTTTTGCGCTCACTTTCTAAAACTTGGGATTCAAAAGTAACTGCAATACAAGAAGCAAAAAACCTAAACAACTTACCACTTGAAGAACTAATTGGTTCATTGATGACATATGAAATGGTGCACAATGCACATGATGAACATGTTGAACACAATTACCTTCCAAAGAATAGGAAGGATTTGGAACTCTGGACAAATGAATGCCACTTGAGCGATGACTCAAGTGATGAGGACAATGATGAACAAAACAACCTTCCAATGAACAGGAAGGATTTGGGACATAGAACATTTGAAGACCACTCGAGCATAAGCTCAAGTGATGGTGAACTTAAACTACAAATGAAACTAAAATTAAAAAGCAAAAAGAATCGAACTACTTGCTTTAAACGCAAGAAGAAGAACAAAAATTGGGATGAATCGAGCTCCTCCGAAGAAGAGAAACTCAACAAAAGCAAGGCGGCAAACTACGCCTTAACAGCCTACAATGATGAGGTAATCGAAATCCCCCTAATTTATTTTGAAATTACTTGATGCTTTCATGATGTAGTTTTCTTTTTTAGTTTAGAATTAATTTTCTTGAAAATTACATGTTAAAAAAAAAAATTACAAAATTATGATCATGCTAGTAATTTTGAAAATGATAATATTACATATTTTATGATAAACAAACAAAATTATTTTAATTGAAAATATGAAATCATGGTTAAGAAGTAATAATGTGTATCATGTTTGATTAACATTGTTGAATGAAATCACGTTTGATTTAAAGTAATGCATAATAATATTAAATGGTTATGATACAATGATTAACAATTTTATGCATGAGATTTTAAGTTATTCATGATCATGAGCTTGTTTGATCTTCATGATTTAAATTCAAAATCTATAGCAAAAATCATGTCTGAATATATGAAAGTGTTAATTTCATTTTCGGATTCACTTAACAAGTGGTATCCTAACAATCGGATTTACTCATACACTTATGAAAAATAATTTTCTAAAATAGATTTGATGAAATGATTCCTGCTTATAAATTCCATCTTGAAATATGAATTATAGTATTTTTGCTTGCAAAGATATGTTTCACATACATATCTCCTATGATTCATGTGCAGAAAAAGAATTTATAAATCATAATACAATGAGATTTCTTATGCAAAAATAAAGTGCTTTTGTGATTCATTGCTAAAGAGAATAATTATTAAAATCATGATCTTGATAATTATAACATGAAGCTCGTTATAAATCAAGATCGTTCATTATGCTTATCAAAAAGGAGTTCTTCAAATGAAATGCAACTTGTCTTTTGATTTCTTAGAATTCAATAAAGTGTCATATTAATATCTTAAAACTTGGAATATTTTAAAATGTGATCTTGATAATAATGTTTCAAGTTGCTCTTTGTACTATATCTTTTCAAATGAATCATGAGCCTTGATATCATATATTTCATAATATAGAAATAACAAGATTTCTTTGCCTTTTGTCTTGAACCTTCATGCTTATCTTAATTTGGCATATAAAGACTAAGGCATGATTAGATGAAAAAGAATCTCTTAAAAAATGCTTTTCCCATCTGATCGAGATTAATGATTTCATGATATTTTGTGAATCTCGAAATTAATTTTAATGACTTGATTATGAATTTCAAGTTAATGATTTGATTTGAACAAGTTTTATCTAAATCATAATCTTGAATTGATACTCACAATATGAAAGCATTGATATTCATGACTTGAATTGGATTGAAACATTGTATGCTTAAATTAATCATTCTCCTATGTTTCAAAAATTCCTTAAATGCCTTATGTGATGATTGAAAACTAACTTGCTTTATGATGAATCACGAATCATAACTTGATCTATGATGCCTTGAAATGATTGAAATATTTAACACTTTTATGCTCTACCCCCTACTTTCTTCTTGTTTTCAATGATAAAATGGGGAGAAGTTTTGATCATGGATGGTAGGATATAATTTGACAAAATTGATACCATCATGATATGAAACATTTATGATATGAAGTTATGCATGTAATACTTCAACCTATGATAACGATGCATGCAATGATAAAATATTCATGATGAAAAATTGTCTTGACATTCATAACTTGATTATTCATCCTTTGTCATGATTTTGAAATCGTTGTAAAAGGAAAAAGAACTACAAAACTGTATTCTTTCTTTCTTTTTGACAATGACAAAGGGGGAGATAGCTAGCTTGCACAAGTCAAGAAGATGCAAAAACTTGATTGCTAACTTGCTTATTTCAAGAAGCAAAAATTGTCTTCTTGAAAATCACTATCTTGAATATCTCAAGAAGCAAGACTTGCAACCTGCACATTACAATAGGAAGCAATAATCATGAGCCTACACAAGAAAGTTATCTTGCATTTGCTTTCGAAGTTTTTGCTAGCCTGTATATTGCGAAACTTGTATATCGTAAAAATTGCTAGCTTGTAGTCTAAAGAGAAGCGAAAAGTTGCTATCTCAAAAGAAGCATATGTGCTATCTTGCCTATCTCAAGAGGCAAAAATGCTAACTTGCACATCTAGCAAAACTTGACAAATTTGCATATCTCAAGAAGCAAGAGTTGCTTTCTTGAACATCTCAAAACTGCTAGCTTGCATGTTCTAAAAGTGCTATCTTGTATGCTGTAAAACTTGCATATCTAAAACTTGATAGCCTGAATATTCTAAGCATGATGTAACATTTGCTAAATTTTCTGGTTTCAAAACTGCATGATGATAAAACTTGATAATATGTTTTTCATGCAATAAGTTGAACCAATATCACAAACACTTGATTATGATACTTCTCCTTTTTGTTGATGACAAAGGGGGAGAAGTATGTTGATGAAAGTATGTTGATGACATGACATGTGATGCATAAGTTTATGCATATGTTCATGTTGACGTGTTGCAAGTATTCACGATGAATATTGCAATGACTTGAATTCAGTTTGAATTCAAGGTTCTATCAATATGGCATATTGATAGGGGGAGTTTGTTTAAACTCCGGGAGTTAAGGTTAACTCCATCATCAAGTAGTTGTCATCATCAAAAAGGGGGAGATTGTTGAATCTCGTATTTTGATGATGAAACTAATTGATATATGTTTATGATTTAATCTGCGTTTTGAGTGACGCAGGATGCTTTGATCAGGATGAGACTATTAAAGCAGGAACATCATGTTGTGCCGGAGGAACATGTCAGAAGATTGGACGTCGGGCCAGTAGATCGGTCGACGTATCGACAGAAGGCTTCGGGCCGTGGACTCAGGCATCGGGCCAAGAAGAGCGGGTATTGTGCCAAGGATATCGGAGTTGCGGAGTCAACTGGCCGATTGGGCAATAGGCTGTAGGAAAGGACGATGCGCCGAAGAATCGGACGAAGCGTCGAGGGACCAATGACATGCCGGACAACTTGGTTAATTGTTTAGGATTAATTGTCTCGATCGAAGTTTTTGTTTTGAGTGTGCAGGATTAACTACGATGGAAGAAAGACAAGCAGCAGGAGTTGCGCCGGAGTCAAGTTCATGATCACGTTGGGAGTTCGAGAGTTCGACGGAAGTATGGACGGTCGTCGGAGGTTCTGCGGGAACAGATCCGAGAAGTCCAGAAGCTTGCCAAGCGAAGCTCGTCGGAACTCGCCAAGTGGATCGTCGCAAAGTCCAGGAGTTTGCCGGAAGTCCGCAGAAGCATCACCGAGGGTTCATCGGATGATCGACGGAAGTTCGCCGGAAACTCGCCGGAAAAAGCAATTGACGTACCGAAGCAAAGCTGCAGAAATTGTCTTAGATTTAATCGTAGTTAGCACGGTGATTAAGTTAGAAATGGGAGGTGATCCCATTAGCTTAATCCTGGGGCAATTGGGCCCCTGAAGAACTCAAGTTGGGTCGAATGGTTCAACCCATTCGAACCCAAGAAGCTGTGGGAGGTGCAACCGCCCAGGCAGGGAGGTGCAACCGCCCAGGCTAAGTCTCCCAGCGAGACTGGGCGGTGCAACCGCTCCAGCCAGGCGGTGCCACCGCCCAGGCTAAGTCTCCCAGCAAGACTGGGAGGTGCAACCGCTCCAGCCAGGCGGTGCAACCGCCCAGGGCTCAGTCTCCAAGCGAGACTGGGCGGTGCAACCTCCTCTGTCAAGCGGTAGCACCGCCTGAGCTCAAGTTTCGAGCTCTGCCTGGTGATGCAATCACCGAGCTCAGTCTTCGAGCTCTGGAAGAGAAGTACGACCTCTCTGGCCAGGAGATGCACAGCCTAAGCTCAGTCTTCGAGCTCTGGCAGAGAGGTGCAACCACCTCTGGCAGAGAGGTGCAACCACCTCTGGCAGAAAGGGGCGATCACCTCTGGCAGAGAAGAGAAACTTCTCTGGTCAGGAGATGCACCGCCTGAGCTCGGTCTTCGAGCTCTGGCAGGAAGGTGCAACCACCCCTGATAGAGAAGGTGCAACCGTCTGAGCTCAGTCTTCGAGCTCTGCCAGGCGGTGCCACCTCTCCAGTCGAGAGGTGCAACCGCCTGAGCTCAGACTTCGAGCTCTGCCAGGCGGTGCCACCTCTCCAGTCAAGAGGTGCAACCGCCTGATCCCGAAATTTCGGGATTTGATCGTTTTGAGCTCGAAATTTGAATTGGGTTGGGGCCTATAAATACCCCACCCATTCAGCACTGAAAAGAAATAGACCCACACCGAAATCTTGATCTTTTCTGTGATTCTAAGAGCTCAAAAGTGTTGTAAAGCCTTTAAGTCTCCTCCTTCTGTTCTTCAAGTTTTCAGTTGTAAAGTGAGGAGAGAAAGGTCTGTAAAGGTTGTCTCCTGAGCCTGTTAAAAGGAGAGAAACTGTAAAAGGGCAGTTTGGCCTTCGCCCATTGAAGGAAGGCCCCTAGTTGACGTCGGCAACCTCGTCGGTGGAGGAAGCCAAAAGTGGAGTAGGTCAAGGCTGACCGAACCACTCTAAATCTCTGGTTTGCGTTTATTTTTGAGCACTTTATCATTACTGCAAACCTCCTCCATTACTACTGCTCTCTGCGCTTTCACGAACAAGTTCTAAGTGCTGTTCTTCCGAATCTGCATTCAGACGTAAATTCGTATTTTCGTACATTACAGTTTACGTTTACGTTTGATTCTGCAGAACTGTCTTCGGTGCTTTTACGAAAGAGTTTCTTTGCAGTTTACACTTACATTTTGATCCTATTGATAACTGCAAACTGTCCTCTACAATTTTACGAACGAGTTTCAACATTTAGACGTAAAACTGCATTTAGACGTAAATCGGCTTTCCTCTCACAATCATCAGTTCTCAGTTCACGTTTACGTCTTGATTTCAACTGCATACTGCTTTCTGCGAGTATACAAACGAGTTTCAAAGTTTAGACGTAAATCTGCGTCTAGACGTAAAACAGTGTTTAGACGTAAATCTGAGTTTAGACGTAAAACTGCGTTTAGACGTAAATCTGAGTTTAGACGTAAACTGCGCTTAGACGTAAAACTGCGCTTAGACGCAAACTGTGTTTAGACGCAAACTGCGCTTAGACGCAAACTGTGTTTAGACGCAAACTGCGCTTAGACGCAATCTGCGCTTAGACGCAAACTGCACTTAGATACAAACTGAGAATTAGCTTTTGCATCATAATAGTTTTTTTTATTGAACGAACGCAGCTTTTGGTTTTTAATCGCTGTAAGATTTCCGCTGCACTAATTCACCCCCCCCCCTCTTAGTGCTCTCGATCCTAACACTAACTACGATAAATCTTAAGACAATTTCTACAGCTTGCTCCGATGCGTCAATCGCTTCTTCCGGTGAGTTTCTGGCGAACTTCCGTCGATCATCCGATGAACCCTCGGTGATGCTCCTGTGGACTTCCGGCAAACTCCTGGACTTGCGACGATCCACTTGGCGAGTTCCGACGAGCTTCTTTTGGGAAGCTTATGGACTTCTCGGATTTGTTCCCGCAAAACCTCCGACGACTGTCCGAACTTCCGTCGAACTCTCGAACTCCTAACGTGATCATTGTCTTGACTCCGGCGCTACTCCTGCTGCATGTCTAACTTTCATCGTAGTTAATCCTACACACTTATATTAACACATAGATTAGACAACAAATGACAATTGACTTCATCATCAAAATCCGAGATTCAACAATAGTTGGGTCAAGTGACGACATTACTAGACTAGACGATGGAACCATCTATGAGTTGGAATATACTAAGTGTATGTTTTTCGGAAGACCTAGTGGTGGTATTCACCAGTACACGATTTTCTAGGTTGTCAGATAGTAGAATCGCCTAGACTAGGCGATGGTACTGCTAGTGCTTAGTGTTGTAGGTAGTGGTGGCCCAACAATAACAGTAGTA